>NC_042969.1:66089849-66192349 GCF_901001165.1 Salmo trutta | reverse complement strand
TACAGAGCTGGGAGTGGAGAACCCTGATATGCTTCAATCTCATCTATAGAGAGCTTTAAAAAAAATGCAGACATTTATTATATAATTGGGTTATCAGATGTCAGAACAAGGCGTAAAAGGAGGAACCAGTGGACAGCACAGTGGACCTGGCAGGGCTGAGGGGACATTACAGGCTTTTAGTGGTGTTGCAGAGGGAATACAGTTTGATGGAATCTGATCTGAGGTCAGTCACTAGGCTTTAACCCCTCTGCTCAGCCAGAGATAGGATAAATCATGTCCCCCAGGTTTCTTTACATGATCCTTTTACAGCGCAGCCATTTTAAAATCATCAGCTCGGAGACAAAAAAAAGGGCATGATATAAAAATGCATGGTGCTTTTCTCACCGGGATGTTCAAATACACTGTCTGCAGCAACACACACAAACTGCAATCCAAATCCCCATGCCCAAAAGGGCTATGTACAAGTGAGACAAAATGGTTACAAAGAGCTATCACTGTTGTAATTGATAGTAATATTCTGTCTCTCTCTCTTCCTACAACCTCCCTCTATTATCTATCTGTCACTCTGTTCCCTCCAGTTATATGACAATCTCTCTCCTCCTCCTCTTTTTCCACAACTGCTCTTAATTTCAACAACTTGTTTTGGCTTCTCTCCTCCTCCTCTCTTCCCTCCCCCTCTCAACATTTCTCATTCTCTCAATCCTTGGCATAGTCCACCGCCGTGCTGCTTTCTAGACCTACTGACATTCTACTAGAATATTCTGCTCTTCTCTATCCTCCCCTGTTAGACATTACATTATTTTGCTCCCTCATCCCATAAGGTCATCCCTTCATCTTTGCCCTCCCCTCCTCCTTCACACTCTCTCCTTCAGAGGGAGCACAGGGCAGATGTGTAGCTAACCTTTACAAAGCAGGAAGCCATGTTACAAATGGCTCATTAGGTCCTACAATAGCCTCTCCACTTTATACGTGGATACTACTGATCTCTGTTCACAAGAATCTGTATTTTCACATTCAGTTCAGATACACATTGAGGTGTACAAAACATACCCCGTTCAAAGGCACTTAAAAGTTTTGTCTTGCCCATTCACCCTCTGAATGGCACACAAACACAATCCATGTCTCAAATGTCACATGGCTTAAAAATCCTTCTTTAAACCGTCTCCTCCCCTTCATCTACAATGATTTAACAAGTGACATCAATAAGGGATCATAGCTTTCACCTGGATTCACCTGGTCTGTCAGTGTACAGTATCAACGTTCAGAGATAAACATTGTTGCAGTGTGTCCATTTTAAACCAACGGTATTAGAACATGTAAATACATGGAACTCTAGTTTTCTATTATTCAAATACAGAATTAGCCATTGGCCCATTTCCATTTTCCTCACATTGAACTGGCTGTCAACTGCCTGCATTCACTCCAAAATAACATCTTAAAAGCCCCAAACTCATTTTAAATGTGCATGAGCATATGTCCACACATATTCATGTTCCCCTTTGAAATTGCAGGTAATATTATGCATCGCTCTCGGTGTTCAATTATGTCTGCATGTGGTGGGGCTGGAATGTACGGTTGGTCCTAAATGATTTTGCCTGGTCTGAGTTAGTGATACAGGAGTGAAATAGGAGAGAGTGGAGAGTAGGCTGAAACCTTGAGTTTCCCGAGCAGAGCACTGAACACTCCGTATCTCACACACACACAACGCTGGGCAGACAGACGGACGGACGGACGGACAGGGGAATATGTTTATTTCATTACTTCATAAATAACCAAGATTCCCTCAAAAACAGCACACTGATGAGCTCCCTCCGTCTCCCAGGGTAATTAGCTACTGTGGCGTTCTGTCGTCAGCTGCTCACTCGCTCATATTTCATTTAGGTGCCGATCCCAAATCACACCCTATTCCCATTATAGTGCACTACATATGACCAAGTTCCATAGGGCTCTGAAAACAAGTCGTGCACTATAGGGTATAGGTTACCATTTGGGATGTACCCAGGCAGTGTGATGGAGAGAAAGGGCAGACTGTCAGCCTTTCAGTCTCTCTATAAAGCCCATCAACTCCCCATGGCGTTGTCCCCCTGGACATACAGACAGCCGGGAGGGACGACAACAGTCTATATGATGCTTCATCTCTGGAGTGCATCGATTGTATTTTCAAGACAGGTCAAGCAATTTCCCAGGTGTTATCTGCCAAGGCATTATATGAGAGGCAGTATATCACCAGCAGCTATCTGCCATCCTCCAGTCAGAGTGGTGATTTAGGTTGGCCAATATAACAGAGTGGTCTATAGTTTGTGGGATATGGGATACAGGTGTGGGAGGATCTTTTTCCACCTGTGACTTCCTGCAACAGGCTGCACTTAGAGACTTCTCACTAAACCTGAAATAGCACTGGAAACTTACCTGGTCGTGGGGATGGGAGTGGGCCGGGCATACTATAGCTGCCTGGTCCAGTTGTGTCCGGATGTTTGTGTCTGCCTGTCTCTGCTCAGGGCCCTTAGACCGATGTGATTGGGCTTTTGGGAAGGTAGTGAGGGGGCTGCCAAGCAGGAGAGCTCATTAGTCAGAGAGATGCCCTGTGTCTGTCTGTCTGTGTGTGTGTGTGTGTGTGTGTGTGTGTGTGTGTGTGTGTGTGTGTGTGTGTGTGTGTGTGTGTGTGTGTGTGTGTGTGTGTGTGTGTGTGTCTGTGTGTGTCTGTGTGTGTGTGTGCCCACAATGGGGGCCCTGCTGCTCTCTACACCCAGTGGGAGCTTCTTATGTAAGTGGTGGGGACAGAAGGCCGGGACACACACTGTCACACCCAGGCTCCCGCTACCTACTGCTCAGCTGTGCTGTGGGAGGAACGGAGAGGCTGGGGGGCGAGTGATGAGACGAGGGCAGGGAGGCTCCTGCCAGTCTTCCTCTATAGAGGCAGGGCTGACATTTACCATGGAAGGCTGTGGGCCGAGGCTGCTTCTGCTGCTCACACATACGCTACTGCAGACTAAAATGAATAAAAGTGTCTGAAATTGATCAGGTTCTGGCTGATGAAGCCCCAGGATGGGGTCCAGAGAAATGATGGAGTGACTAGAAAGGTCTGAGACAGCAGGGGCTCGCTCTCTCTGTGTGAGTGTGAGAGAAAGAGAAATGAGGCTCTAAACTCCCATTTCATTCACTCCGCTGCCATGAACAGTGGCAGGTCAATCACGGCCTGTGTTTCATCTGACATGGATTCAACTGGTGAGGCTGTTGCTCTAAGTGGCGTGCTGACATGAAAATAGCCAGAATATCTAACCACTACATTTATAACAAAGGGCCAGTCAATCATAAGTAACATTCTCCTGGGCCGGCACAGTGACAAATCTATGTTTGAAAAGCCGAAATATACAAATGACTTCCTCTTTGTTTCATACTGTGAACTGCGTGAGTGTATGAGCCACTGAATAGGGCCCTCTGTTGCATAATGCTCTCATGTCATGTACCTTCACCCCCAAGTACAAGATCCTAGTTATGTCACAAGTCAATATCTCTCTGTGTGGAGGAGGCCCATCTTTTCCGTGCCAGAGAGCAGGTGACAGAGGACATTAAATGTTACTGCCACCCCCCTCCCTCTCTACTTCTCTCTCCTTCCCAGTCTCCAGTCTCAGGCCATGGATGACGACAACACAAGCCCTGGCTCTCCACTCCCGGAGCAACACAGTAAATATTAAAGGAAGTTCATCAAAGTATCATTCAAGGCTGCGGTGAAGACAGATGGCCTGGCATCAAAGGCAATGAAACATATGGCGGGATGACAACACACACACCATCGCCCGCCTGTCCAAGTTAGGGATTCTTTCTGTTGTTCTGATCACTTTTTCCTCGCTTGTGTTCTTATCTGTCTGTTTACTTGTTGTGCAAGTTGAGTTAAGCCTTACGTTTCTTTGAATGGCTTTGGCAGTTATCAAGAGAGACGCTGCACCAAATGGCACCCTATCCCCTACATAGAGCCCTATGGGCCCTGGTCAAAAGTAGTGCCCTATTTAGGGCCCTGGTCAATAGTGCACTATTTAGGGAATAGGGTGCCATTTGGGATGCTACCAGTGTGTAGCTGTATTACAGGGAAGCAGAGGATACAGTGAGAAGTTAGAGCATGCCTATTCAACTGGAGACATTACAGCAGACCTTTACAAGGTTTACTAAGTTCTTTGAGGGCCTATCAAAGCCTCTTTAAAGAACAGAAGCAGGCCTGCTGGTGGGAGACATTCTAAATGATCAGAGGAAACGCGGTGCAGTCTCTCTACTTCTCAGTGGGAGAGAGTATGCTTACAGATGTCTGTGTGGAACAGATAGCCACATATTCTTAGTATGAGCCAATCCTCCATAGTGTGGCTGAAAAGATATATACTGTACTGTTGAAAATGAGAGCAGCTCATACAAGCCTACTACTGTCGGTTTCAGTGTGTGTCCATGCATGTACATCGCTCCTTTCATGAGCACCTCTGTCCCCTTGTGTAGGCGATCTCTCTGGCTGTATGTGAGCACTGAGCACTGTGCTGAATCTATATCCTGGAGGTGCCAGTCTCTACCTAGCCCCTGTGTTTTTGTCTGTGTGTGTGTGTGCGTGCGTGAGTGTGTGAGCGCCTGCGAGCGTGTTCACTCTCATAGTTGATGTGTATTAACTGACTGCATGGGCTAGAATTCAGAGCAGCTTGCTCTCATTAGGGCTTATAGCTGTCCATCCCACCCTCCTTACCCACGGGGCAGCTTAGCCCCTTCATCCCCACACTGATATGGACAGCTATAAAGCCCTGGCCACGCCCCAGTCCCCACACCACACTGACTGACGACCAAATCAAATCGTATTGTCACAAACACATGGTTAGCAGATGTTAATGAGTGTAGCGAAATGCTTGTGCTTCTAGTTCCAACAGTGCAGTCATATCTAACAAGTAATCTAACAATTTCACAACAACTAGCTAACACACACAAATCTAAAGGGGTGAATGAGAATATGTTCATATAAACATATGGATGAGCGATGGCCGAGAGGCATAGGCAAGGTGCAATAAATGGTATAAAATACAGTATATACATGTGATATGAGTAATGTAAGATATGTAAATATTATTAAAGTGGCATTGTTTAAAGTGACTAGTGATCCATTTATTAAAGTGGTCAGTGATTGGGTCTCAATGTAGGCAGCAGCCTCTCTGTGTTAGTGATGGCTGTTTAACAGTCTGATGGCCTTGAGATAGAAGCTGTTATTCAGTCTCTCGTTTCCAGCTTTGATGCACCTGTACTGACCTCGCCTTCTGGATGATAACGGGGTGAACAGGCAGTGGCTCGGGTGGTTGATGTTCTTGATGATCTTTTTGGCCCTCCTGTGACATCGGGTGCTGTAGGTGTCCTGGAGGGCAGGTAGTTTGCTCCCGGTGATGCGTTGTGCAGACCACACTACCCTCTGGAGAGCCTTGTGGTTGAGGGCGGTGCAGTTGCCGTACCAGGCTGTGATACAGCCCGACATGATGCTCTCGATTGTGCATCTGTAAAAGTTTGCCAGGGTTTTTGGTGACAAGCCAAATTTCTTCAGCCTCCTGAGGTTGAAGAGGCGCTGCTGCACCTTCTTCACCACGCTGTCTGTGTGGGTGGACCATTTCAGTTTGTCCGTGATGTGTACGCCGAGGAACTTAAAACGTTCCACCTTCTCCACTGCTGTCCCTTCTATGTGGATGGGGGGTGCTCCCTCTGCTGTTTCCTGAAATCCACGATCAGCTCGATGGAACCAGGCCCTGACTAGTCACTAAACATCTATATCTGACAGAACCCTCTGCTGACCCCACAGAGCGGGTCAGATACAGCATGGTGACCAGGGACACCAACTATCCAACAATCCCTCTGTAGCTAGATCCCCTATTCAAGGGCCATGCCCATTCCCTAGATGTACTGACTTCATGTAACACTTGGCCTGATCATTGGAACACAGTGAACTATTGTGACCTGGGGGTCAAATGAGGTTGCTGATGTATTTATTTATACAGAGAAGAGAAGAAACACAAACAACAACAGCTGATGACAGAGGAAACTGCTCTTTAAATACTCTGTAGGATCTGGATGGGGTGAGACATGCAGGAGAGAAGGGGGAGGAGAAGAGGTGTGAGGGAGGTGAGGACGTGAGGAAAGCAATCATCTGCCGTTAATTGCTCTCATTAGCTGAAATGGGCTGAGATGGGCTAAGGTGATGAGGTGGCTTTAGTTTAGAGAACTCTGAGATGAACACAGCGCATACAGTGTTGGTTTAAGCCCAGATATGAGAGACAGCTCTCCTGCTGATAGCAGTGCTGCTGATAAGACAGGGCCACTATCTCCTCCTCTCTCTCTGAGGGGTGGCCGTACAGGGAGTGATGGAGAGATTAGAGGGAACGAGGGAGGCGTGGCACTAGTGGAGCGATGGAGAGGGGTTAAAAGGAAAGTGGAGAGCTGGGTCGAGGAGGAGAAGAGGGGAAAGTTGAGGGAAGAGAGGGAGAAAGTCAAAGCATTCAGCCCACTGCGGTTCCTTTTCTCACCGGTCCATAACTGTGGTATGACAGGCATGGCTTCATACGAGGACACCATGAACTACGTTTCCTGTCTGAAATCAAATACGGGCTCTGATTGAAAACCATGTGGAAGCTTCCCTTCCCAAGCTCACTATCCTTTACGTCCATCAACTAACCTCATTAGTATCGAACACACACCTAGGAAAGAAATCCACTTTGGATGTGGAGTGATGCAGCCATCTTCTTTTAGATAACCCTTACAGTCGTCACAGCAGAGAGAGAGAGGCAGAGAGGGGTGAAATGAGAAGATGAAAGAAACAACCACAGAAGTCAAGAAAGCCCTTAAACACACAGAGCTCCTCTTTCAACACTTCAAATGCATATTTTAGATCTAAACTGAAGTGTTTTTCTTTGGGATTACTACTTTTTTTTCAACCAATTTATCAATGTTGTACAAACTTGTTTTGGCACGGCGTAGGCCAAAGCTCAGTGTATACAAGACAAATGACCGTGGGAAGGTTTGGACTCCTGCATCAGTTTGTACGAGTGTGTCTGTGTGATGGAGTCTTTGTGTGCAATAGGGGTCTATGCAGCCTGTAACAAGATGTAATTAACAAGAATAATGGCTGTCCCCTCCTCCAACCGTGATCGAGTGAAGCGTTGATAGCCGCTCGATCCGTGGACGCAATCGTGTCTAATTCCCTGCTGAAGACCAGATATGAGCTGGCTGCGGCAGGAAGGGAATGATGATAACAACGGCTGGCTTAATGACTAGACTGGCCATGCCGGCTCAACTTCAACTTCAGCAAGAACGACGACTGCTCACCCACCCACCTTCTAAAAGCACCAAAACTTTAACACAAGTCAAGGGGATCCGTTTCAGGGAGAAACATCAATGTTTTTAGCTAACAACAAATAGATAGAATCAGTTTTATTTTAAAACGAGCATGAGTCACACTTTCCACCTATTAAAAACATTAGTGAGTGGTGAGTGTTTGTATGCCGTACCTACCTCTCGATGATGTCAGCGATGACACAGGCAAACATCTGCAGTCCCTCTGGTAGCTGCAGGGCCACTGAACAGAGACAGCCAGACAGACAGACAGTCAGAGGTAAGGTTCAGAGGACAAACTAGCCAGCCTACACATAAAACTGCAGCTTGAGTGACAACCACGTTATTTAATACATCCTAGACAGTATATACATGTATATTGTTGCTTATGTTATTACTTCAAAGTGCTTCACTGAGACAGAAGGAAGCTGACATTTCAAGGTAATTCTCTCCCGTCCATTGCATTACTGTTGTCTTATCTTACTGAGTGATGCACAACAGGAAATGGAAGTGTATCAGCTCTGCTCTGTCTTCACACTTCCCTTTTCTCCTAGCAATCCATTAGTCACCTTTTCTCCACCTGTCTCTGTCAATGACAGCCAACAGCTTCATGAGTCACAGTCACAAACACAGTCACACAAATATCCCTCTCACAACGCAGACCGCTAAGGATCAGGAAACGTTGTGCTTCTTCTCATGCAGCATTAAGATATCATGGAGAAATGGATCAAATCGCTGTGAAATGGGAATCAAGCAAATCACACAAAGGAAGGATTGGTCCTGCTGCTGATGTGAAGGGCTGAGAGCAGCATGTGTTTCCAGTAGGACCTTATTTGAGTGTGACACCAGCTAAGACGAATCAATGGGAAATGCTTTCATTAGGGGGTTGACTCATTGCCAGGGTTGAGACGCAAAATATCACACCTCTTTAAAATGATGCCAACAACTTTACATAGGAAAAATGCTATAAAGAAAGGCCTGCTCTATCAAAATGTAGCCTAGTACAGTTTCTCACCCAATTTCCTTTTATTGTGGAGAATGTGCAGGATTTCGGTTGTAAACATCAAATAAACATGATGATGTATCAGACATAACACAAATGTTGCTGATCTAGAGATCTAGGCTACAGGACATGGAGAAACAGCTACACTTAAAGTCAGAGGAAGAGGACAAGGGGTGGGGTAATATCTGCCACTGAGAAATGGCAGAAACCCTTTGGGAAAACATACAGAAAACTGGTCAGACAAACAACTTCTGTGGCGGACCACAATTAAACCCATATTTCAAACACAGACAGCGCTATACACTGACCAACATATATATATTTTTTTGTCATTTTTACCCCCTTTGCTCCCCAATTTCGTGATTCTGATCTTGTCTCATCGCTGTAACTCCCCAATGGGCTCAGGAGAGGCGAAGGTCGAGTCATGCATCCTCAAAACATGACCTGCCAAACCACACTTCATAACACCTGCTCGCTTAACCTGGAAGCCAGCTGCACCAATGTGTCAGAGGAAACACCATTCTACTGACAACTGAGGCCTGCAGTCGCCTGGCCCGCCACAAGGAGTCGCTAGAGCGCGATGAGCCAAGTAAAACCCCCCGGCCAAACCCTCCCCTAACTCGGACGACGCTGGGCCAATTGTGCGACGCCCTAATGACACAGCCTGGGATCGAACCCCAGGCTGTAGTGACGCCGCATCACTGCGATGCAGTGCCTTAGACCGCTGCACCACTCGGGAGGCCCTGAATGACCTACATTTCTAATTAACATGGTTATTTTTCTGTCATAAATTACAAATGCTGTAGCCACAGTCAACAGTAGAAGGCAAAACTTACAAAACGGGGTTATCATGTACAACATAGATTCACTCAAAACTAGGCTAGTTCATCCATCCCTGGCAAAATGCATACAGGTGTTGCAGGTTCTGCAATGTTGGCAAATGTACAACACATCACAATAGGTCTAATCCTTTTAGTTTTCAATTGATATCACATTAATTTCACATTGGAACAGATCCTTTTTGAATAACAAAGAGGTTTTTCCCCTCACATCAAGCCATTGCGTCCTCCTTGCGCAAATTGGTTATCCAGAGCTGTTGTCTTGGTAACAGACTGATGTCCTTATGTTGGCGTGGTTACATATTGTGTTATGCATACTTATGTAAAGTGCTCAGCATGAATGAATATTTAGCCTTTCTTTACTCAAATGGGATTATACCAGTGTGATATTTATGTACAAGCCGTTCGTCCACTGTCCTCTCACAAATCCCCTTGAATTTGATGTCATTTTCAGTAATTGAAGGAACACTTTAAATGTTTCCCTGCATCAAAGGTAGTGTAACCCAGTCTGCATTTCCAGTGCCTGCTGAGATCAGTGGGCTGCCTCTAGCAGACACTGGGACTCGTGGAGGCTCTGTTTAAATAAACTTTAGATACATCACGAAGAGTGTTGACAATGTTTCACTGTCAGACAGACCCCGTCACATCACCTTGATAAACCATGTGACTACAGTGAATGGAAACGTAGACTGCAGTGTTGAGAAATATTTCAGGCCCATGTTCACAGACTGCAGTGGTTTCCTACAGCAAAGACAAACAACAAAAACAGGACTGTAGACAACACTGAACAATAAAAAATGGCCTAGGAAAACTAAAAAGGCACTGACAAAAAGAAAGGATGGCCCTGAAGTGTGATGGATGGAGGAGAGGAGTGTGTCTTTCTGATGAAAGGTTAAGGGATCACTGTGCACCATGTAGACAGACAGAGACAGGTCGTTACCTGGAAAAGGGCGAGTTTATTAACCGAGAAAGGTTTCTAAGCCTCACCACAACCCTGGCTGACAGAAGCCAAGACCTCTCTTTCCATCTGCTCTCAGTGTACAGGCTCTGCACAAGGGTTTAGAAGCATGTATGTGTGTGTGTGTGTGTGTGTGTGTGTGTGTGTGTGTGTGTGTGTGTGTGTGTGTGTGTGTGTGTGTGTGTGTGTGTGTGTGTGTGTGTGTTTGTGTTTGTGTGTGTGTGTGTGTGTGTGTGTGTGTGTGTGTGTGTGTGTGTGTGTGTGTGTGTGTGTGTACACATGTGAGCTGAAATGTCATGAACGTCACAGGAGCATTAACACAAACAAAATGTCAAGAATGCTTGTGTGTTTGTCATTCATCCTCCCACGGACACACGTACCAACATGCACATATGATAGTCTGTGATTGGTTTGAGTGTCGGCATGTCAGAAAGGGGGGGTTCTGTCTGGGAGGTGTCAACAGAGAGTTGGTACAGCAACCCGTTTTAGAGAGTGAATGGAGAAAAAGGTCAGCTGAGGAGCTGAAAAAAACAAGTTCACTTCCAAGTCCCCAATCCTGTCTAGCCGGGCCCGAAACACTGAGATTTGTTCCGTTTCAGATTTGACTTGTATCTAGAATAGTATTAGCATTCTATAACAGTGTGGAAGGTGCTCAGGGGGCTTGTGTTCAGTCTGAACTTCTTCAGCGTAATCATCAGTTACACTATACTGTGGGGCACACTTCATCTGCACTCAGATTTGTGCTGTCGCAGAAAATAAACGTTGCCTCAACCTCTGTCTGCAATTAGTGGCTGGCTGCTCTAATAGGACTTCTCCCAGACTTTACTTTCTAAAACCTTCTCCAAAAAACATCTGTAGACTTGTGTAGATGTAACATAAAGAATTCAGAGGCGTTAAACGAGAAGACCAGAGGGAACTCATACGCGTCTGTGACTGCTACTGCTAACCTTTTTGATTATTTGCGATGCTGCTCTGTCTCTGAGAGAAACAGTTGTGTGTTTGTTTCGCAGCCCTGAGGGAAACATGTTCATGGTTCCTCCAGACACACAAGGTTGTTTTGTCTCTCTGTTCACGTTGTCCTGCCTGTTTCCTGCCTTCCACTTTCACAGGTACAATTCAGTGTGCAAGGCTGAACAACTATCGTTTGAAAGAGACCATGGCAGGCACGGAAAATTCAGCACACAGGGAAAACAAGATTTAAAAATACAAGGACAACATAGAGAGGAATTGAGGTATGATAAAGAATGTGATCAGTTAAGCTATGGCTGTAGTATTTAACAATAATGGATGTAATATAATCATTTTGTGACTGCTTATGTTTGTCCTATTTCATTGGAAATGTTTTTTGCATATGCCAACTCCCCGAGACAACGGAGAGTGGGATCACGGCTAGGGTCAGCCATAATCAAATGCGAGCAAGTAGGGTTAAGTACCTTGCTCAAGGGCACATCGCCAGATTGTTCACCTTGGCGGATTGGGGATTCCAACTAGCAACCTTTCGGCTAGAGGCCCAACGCTCTAACCGATAGGCTACATGCCGGCCCAACATGAAATTGCTCCTGCACCACTCCAAAATGTCCTATATTTGGTGAAAAGAAGAATAGAAGCATTCTGAGGATACATTTTTCAGCCTTAAAAATAATCTGTACATCCTGTTCATTTTGTTAGGGTTCGTGCAGGGTTCGTGCAGGGTTCTTGCAGGGTTCGTGCAGATCTCCAAGGGTTTGAGACATTCAGGAATGAGACTGACGAGGTAACAATACATTAATAGAAGACGGTAATCGATAAGATAAAAAAATATCTGAAGAGTTATATTTGGGAAATTTAAACTCTATAAACAACATTCCCATGGTGCCCCGACTTCCTAGTTAATTACTATTCCGTGATTAGTTTAATCACGGAATAATTACACATACAGAATTGATTTGATAATATACAGTCTTCACATTTAATGACAGCAAACGCTACGACACAGTCAAATCTGAAATTCTGACGTTTCTAAGGAGCTATGGTAACTCTCCAGAACCAAATGTATGCTCACTTAGCTGTTGCTTCTGTTTACACTCAACAATTGAGGCTGGGCAGTAAAAACAATGGTGTTTGCTTGCTTCATTTCATTCCATTCCAACAGGAAGTTAAATGACCAAAACAAAGACGACAATTCAACTGAGAATGAGCGAGAGAGGCTGAGTGGAAAGGGTTCAAAGCCCAGGCAGAAACAGATGGGGGGAGGGAGAGAGAGAGAGGGGTAGAGTGCAACAGAGTCGATAAGGTGATCTTTGGTTTTGCGAGCCCAGAGAGAGAGAGGAAGCTCTCTAATGAAACCAACACAGAACAGAGACGGTGGTATCCTTACAGCCACCCTATCCCAAATAGTACCTAAAGGGCTCTAGTCAAAAGTAGTACACTGCATAGGGAATAGGGTGCCATTTGGGAAGTATTCGGAGAGACAGGCAGACTGAGTCATAGCATAGCTCATCTCACCCCAACTATGGGGACCAGTCAAAGACCACCCCATTCTCCCTGCACACCACTACCTGCTACTTAGCTTACAGTATGAAACGCTTGTTGATGGCTATCATTTCCATCAACAGGAGATGAGCGTTTTGCCATCCACACCTGGGTAGATACAGGACTTTAGATTTCTGGCAGCGCTGGGTGGATTACTCCCATATGTCTTTAATTAAGTTAGCATGTTTCACACCATATTGATATTGAATGCAGCTATTTTCTTCACCATTCCCTCTTGCCCCCTTCCCCTCCATTCTAGCTCTCTAGGTGTGATTGATAGATGAGAGTATCAATGCCGTCACTGTCACCTGTATGGGTGAGTGCACTGTGCAGTAAGAATGCAGGTACTTGGGGCTGTTGAAAGTGTGTCAAAGAGTGACAGAGAATGACTCAAAAGCCACAGTGGTGAAAGTGGGGTCTCTCACCCCTCTCATCACCATCACAACCAATAACACCTCACCCCTCTCATCACCATCACAACCAATAACCCCTCACCCTCTCATCACCATCACAACTAATAACACCTCACCCCTCTCATCACCATCACAACCAATAACACCTCACCCTCTCATCACCATCACAACCAATAACACCTCACCCCTCTCATCACCATCACAACCAATAACACCTCACCCTCTCATCACCATCACAACTAATAACACCTCACCCTCTCATCACCATCACAACCAATAACACCTCACCCTCTCATCACCATCACAACCAATAACACCTCACCCCTCTTATCACCATCACAACCAATAACACCTCACCCCTCTCATCACCATCACAACTAATAACACCTCACCCTCTCATCACCATCACAACCAATAACACCTCACCCTCTCATCACCATCACAACCAATAACACCTCACCCTCTCATCATCATCACAACCCAATAACACCTCACCCTCTCATCACAACCCAATAACACCTCACCCTCTCATCACAACCCAATAACACCTCACCCTCTCATCACAACCAATAACACCTCACCCTCTCATCACAACCAATAACACCTCACCCTCTCATCACAACCAATAACACCTCACCCTCTCATCACAACCATAACACCTCACCCTCTCATCACAACCCATAACACCTCACCCTCTCATCACAACCCATAACACCTCACCCTCTCATCACAACCCATAACACCTCACCCTCTCATCACCATCACAACTCACCCTCTCATCACAACCCTTAACACCTCACACTCTCATCACAACCCATAACACCTCACCCTCTCATCACAACCAATAACACCTCACCCTCTCATCACAACCCATAACACCCCACCCTCTCATCACAACCCATAACACCCCACCCTCTCATCACAACGCAATAACACCTCATCCTCTCATCACAACACAATAACACCTCACCCACTCATCACAACCCAATAACACCTCACCCTCTCATCACCATCACAACCCAATAACACCTCACCCTCTCATCACCATCACAACCCAATAACACCTCACCCTCATCACCATCACAACCCAATAACACCTCACCCTCATCACCATCACAACCCAATAACACCTCACCCTCTCATCACCATCACAACCCAATAACACCTCACCCTCTCATCACCACCCAATAACACCTCACCCTCTCATCACCATCACAACCCATAACACCTCACCCTCTCATCACAACCCATAACACCTCACCCTCTCATCACAACCCAATAACACCTCACCCTCTCATCACAACACAATAACACCTCACCCTCTCATCACCATCACAACCCAATAACACCTCACCCTCTCATCACAACCCAATAACACCTCACCCTCTCATCACAACCAATAACACCTCACCCTCTCATCACAACCAATAACATCTCACCCTCTCAACACAACCCATAACACCTCACCCTCATCACCATCACAACCCAATAACACCTCACCCTCTCATCACCCTCACAACCCAATAACACCTCACCCTCTCATCACCACCAAATAACACCTCACCCTCTCATCACCATCACAACCCAATAACACCTCACCCTCTCATATTCATCACAACCCAATAACACCTCACCCTCTCATCACAACCCAAAAACACCTCAACCTCTCATCACAACCCAATAACACCTCATCCTCTCATCACAACCCAATAACACCTCACCCTCTCATCACCATCACAACCCAATAACACCTCACCCTCTCATCACCACCCAATAACACCTCACCCTCTCATCACCATCACAACCCATAACACCTCACCCTCTCATCACAACCCATAACACCTCACCCTCTCATCACAACCCATAACACCTCACCCTCTCATCACAACCCAATAACACCTCACCCTCTCATCACCATCACAACCCAATAACACCTCACCCTCTCATCACAACCCAATAACACCTCACCCTCTCATCACAACCAATAACACCTCACCCTCTCAACACAACCCATAACACCTCACCCTCTCATCACAACCCGTAACACCTCACCCTCTCATCACAACCCAATAACACCTCACCCTCTCATCACAACCCAATAACACCTCACCCTCTCATCACAACCCAATAACACCTCACCCTCTCATCACAACCAAATAACACCTCACCCTCTCATCACAACCAAATAACACCTCACCCTCTCATCACAACCAATAACACCTCACCCTCTCATCACAACCCATAACACCTCACCCTCTCATCACAACCCATAACACCTCACCCTCTCATCACCATAACACCCCATAAACCCTACCTCACCCTCTCATCACCATCACAACCCATAACACCTCACCCTCTCATCACAACCCATAACACCTCACCCTCTCATCACAACCAATAACACTTCACCCTCTCATCACAACCCATAACACCCCACCCACTCATCACAACGCAATAACACCTCATCCTCTCATCACAACCCAATAACACCTCACCCTCTCAACACCATCACAACCCAATAACACCTCACCCTCATCACCATCACAACCCATAACACCTCACCCTCTCTTCACAACCCATAACACCTCACCCTCTCATCACCATCACAACTCACCCTCTCATCACAACCAATAACACCTCACCCTCTCATCACCATCACAACCCAATAACACCTAACCCTCATCACCATCCCAACCCATAACACCTCACCCTCATCACCATCACAACCCAATAACACCTCACCCTCTCATCACCATCCCAACCCAATAACACCTCACCCTCTCATCACCATCACAACCCAATAACACCTCACCCTCTCATCACCATCACAACCCAACAACACCTCACCCTCTCATCACAACCAATAACACCTCACCCTCTCATCACAACCCATAACACCTCACCCTCTCATCACAACCCAATAACACCTCACCCACTCATCACAACCCATAAAACCTCACCCTCTCATCACAACCAATAACACCTCACCCTCTCATCACCATCACAACTAATAACACCTCACCCTCTCATCACCATCACAACCAATAACACCTCACCCTCTCATCACCATCACAACCAATAACACCTCACCCCTCTCATCACCATCACAACTAATAACACCTCACCCTCTCATCACCATCACAACCAATAACACCTCACCCTCTCATCACCATCACAACCAATAACACCTCACCCTCTCATCACCATCATAACCCAATAACACCTCACCCTCTCATCATCATCACAACCCAATAACACCTCACCCTCTCATCACAACCCAATAACACCTCACCCTCTCATCACAACCCAATAACACCTCACCCTCTCATCACAACCCAATAACACCTCACCCTCTCATCACAACCCAATAACACCTCACCCTCTCATCACAACCAATAACACCTCACCCTCTCATCACAACCAATAACACCTCACCTCACCCTCTCATCACAACCCATAACACCTCACCCTCTCATCACAACCCATAACACCTCACCCTCTCATCACAACCCATAACACCTCACCCTCTCATCACCATCACAACTCACCCTCTCATCACAACCCATAACACCTCACCCTCTCATCACAACCCATAACACCTCACCCTCTCATCACAACCAATAACACCTCACCCTCTCATCACAACCCATAACACCCCACCCTCTCATCACAACACAATAACACCTCACCCACTCATCACAACCCAATAACACCTCACCCTCTCATCACCATCACAACCCAATAACACCTCACCCTCTCATCACCATCACAACTCAATAACACCTCACCCTCATCACCATCACAACCCAATAACACCTCACCCTCTCATCACCATCACAACCCAATAACACCTCACCCTCTCATCACCACCCAATAACACCTCACCCTCTCATCACCATCACAACCCATAACACCTCACCCTCTCATCACAACCCATAACACCTCACCCTCTCATCACAACCCAATAACACCTCACCCTCTCATCACAACACAATAACACCTCACCCTCTCATCACCATCACAACCCAATAACACCTCACCCTCTCATCACAACCCAATAACACCTCACCCTCTCATCACAACTAATAACACCTCACCCTCTCATCACAACCAATAACACCTCACCCTCTCAACACAACCCATAACACCTCACCCTCATCACCATCACAACCCAATAACACCTCACCCTCTCATCACCATCACAACCCAATAACACCTCACCCTCTCATCACCATCACAACCCAATAACACCTCACCCTCTCATCACCACCCAATAACACCTCACCCTCTCATCACCATCACAACCCATAACACCTCACCCTCTCATCACAACCCATAACACCTCACCCTCTCATCACAACCCAATAACACCTCACCCTCTCATCACAACACAATAACACCTCACCCTCTCATCACCATCACAACCCAATAACACCTCACCCCTCTCATCACAACCCAATAACACCTCACCCTCTCATCACAACTAATAACACCTCACCCTCTCATCACAACCAATAACACCTCACCCTCTCAACACAACCCATAACACCTCACCCTCATCACCATCACAACCCAATAACACCTCACCCTCTCATCACCATCACAACCCAATAACACCTCACCCTCTCATCACCATCACAACCCAATAACACCTCACCCTCTCATCACCACCAAATAACACCTCACCCTCTCATCACCATCACAACCCAATAACACCTCACCCTCTCATCATCATCACAACCCAATAACACCTCACCCTCTCATCACAACCCAAAAACACCTCACCCTCTCATCACAACCCAATAACACCTCACCTACTCATCACAACCCATAAAACCTCACCCTCTCATCACAACCAATAACACCTCACCCTCTCATCACCATCACAACTAATAACACCTCACCCTCTCATCACCATCACAACCAATAACACCTCACCCTCTCATCACCATCACAACCAATAACACCTCACCCCTCTTATCACCATCACAACCAATAACACCTCACCCCTCTCATCACCATCACAACTAATAACACCTCACCCTCTCATCACCATCACAACCAATAACACCTCACCCTCTCATCACCATCACAACCAATAACACCTCACCCTCTCATCACCATCATAACCCAATAACACCTCACCCTCTCATCATCATCACAACCCAATAACACCTCACCCTCTCATCACAACCCAATAACACCTCACCCTCTCATCACAACCCAATAACACCTCACCCTCTCATCACAACCCAATAACACCTCACCCTCTCATCACAACCAATAACACCTCACCCTCTCATCACAACCAATAACACCTCACCTCACCCTCTCATCACAACCCATAACACCTCACCCTCTCATCACAACCCATAACACCTCACCCTCTCATCACAACCCATAACACCTCACCCTCTCATCACCATCACAACTCACCCTCTCATCACAACCCATAACACCTCACCCTCTCATCACAACCCATAACACCTCACCCTCTCATCACAACCAATAACACCTCACCCTCTCATCACAACCCATAACACCCCACCCTCTCATCACAACGCAATAACACCTCATCCTCTCATCACAACACAATAACACCTCACCCACTCATCACAACCCAATAACACCTCACCCTCTCATCACCATCACAACCCAATAACACCTCACCCTCTCATCACCATCACAACCCAATAACACCTCACCCTCATCACCATCACAACCCAATAACACCTCACCCTCATCACCATCACAACCCAATAACACCTCACCCTCTCATCACCATCACAACCCAATAACACCTCACCCTCTCATCACCACCCAATAACACCTCACCCTCTCATCACCATCACAAACCATAACACCTCACCCTCTCATCACAACCCATAAAACCTCACCCTCTCATCACAACCCAATAACACCTCACCCTCTCATCACAACACAATAACACCTCACCCTCTCATCACCATCACAACCCAATAACACCTCACCCTCTCATCACAACCCAATAACACCTCACCCTCTCATCACAACTAATAACACCTCACCCTCTCATCACAACCAATAACACCTCACCCTCTCAACACAACCCATAACACCTCACCCTCATCACCATCACAACCCAATAACACCTCACCCTCTCATCACCATCACAACCCAATAACACCTCACCCTCTCATCACCATCACAACCCAATAACACCTCACCCTCTCATCACCATCACAACCCAATAACACCTCACCCTCTCATCATCATCACAACCCAATAACACCTCACCCTCTCATCACAACCCAAAAACACCTCAACCTATCATCACAACCCAATAACACCTCATCCTCTCATCACAACCCAATAACACCTCACCCTCTCATCACCATCACAACCCAATAACACCTCACCCTCTCATCACCACCCAATAACACCTCACCCTCTCATCACCACCCAATAACACCTCACCCTCTCATCACCATCACAACCCATAACACCTCACCCTCTCATCACAACCCATAACACCTCACCCTCTCATCACAACCCATAACACCTCACCCTCTCATCACAACCCATAACACCTCACCCTCTCATCACAACCCATAACACCTCACCCTCTCATCACAACCCAATAACACCTCACCCTCTCATCACCATCACAACCCAATAACACCTCACCCTCTCATCACAACCCATAACACCTCACCCTCTCATCACAACCAATAACACCTCACCCTCTCAACACAACCCATAACACCTCACCCTCTCATCACAACCCATAACACCTCACCCTCTCATCACAACCCAATAACACCTCACCCTCTCATCACAACCCAATAACACCTCACCCTCTCATCACAACCCAATAACACCTCACCCTCTCATCACAACCAAATAACACCTCACCCTCTCATCACAACCAATAACACCTCACCCTCTCATCACAACCAATAACACCTCACCCTCTCATCACAACCCATAACACCTCACCCTCTCATCACCATCACAACCCATAACACCTCACCCTCTCATCACAACCCATAACACCTCACCCTCTCATCACAACCAATAACACTTCACCCTCTCATCACAACCCATAACACCCCACCCACTCATCACAACGCAATAACACCTCATCCTCTCCTCACAACCCAATAACACCTCACCCTCTCAACACCATCACAACCCAATAACACCACACCCTCATCACCATCACAACCCATAACACCTCACCCTCTCTTCACAACCCATAACACCTCACCCTCTCATCACCATCACAACTCACCCTCTCATCACAACCAATAACACCTCACCCTCTCATCACCATCACAACCCAATAACACCTCACCCTCATCACCATCACAACCCATAACACCTCACCCTCATCACCATCACAACCCAATAACACCTCACCCTCTCATCACCATCCCAACCCAATAACACCTCACCCTCTCATCAGCATCACAACCCAATAACACCTCACCCTCTCATCACCATCACAACCCAACAACACCTCACCCTCTCATCACAACCAATAACACCTCACCCTCTCTCACAACCCATAACACCTCACCCTCTCATCACAACCCAATAACACCTCACCCTCTCATCACAACTAATAACACCTCACCCTCTCATCACAACCAATAACACCTCACCCTCTCAACACAACCCATAACACCTCACCCTCATCACCATCACAACCCAATAACACCTCACCCTCTCATCACCATCACAACCCAATAACACCTCACCCTCTCATCACAACCCAATAACACCTCACCCTCTCATCATCATCACAACCCAATAACACCTCACCCTCTCATCATCATCACAACCCAATAACACCTCACCCTCTCATCACAACCCAAAAACACCTCAACCTCTCATCACAACCCAATAACACCTCATCCTCTCATCGCAACCCAATAACACCTCACCCTCTCATCACCATCACAACCCAATAACACCTCACCCTCTCATCACCATCACAACCCAATAACACCTCACCCTCTCATCACCACCCAATAACACCTCACCCTCTCATCACCATCACAACCCATAACACCTCACCCTCTCATCACAACCCATAACACCTCACCCTCTCATCACAACCCAATAACACCTCACCCTCTCATCACAACCCAATAACACCTCACCCTCTCATCACAACCAATAACACCTCACCCTCTCAACACAACCCATAACACCTCACCCTCTCATCACAACCCATAACACCTCACCCTCTCATCACAACCCAATAACACCTCACCCTCTCATCACAACCCAATAACACCTCACCCTCTCATCACAACCCAATAACACCTCACCCTCTCATCACAACCAAATAACACCTCACCCTCTCATCACAACCAATAACACCTCACCCTCTCATCACAACCAATAACACCTCACCCTCTCATCACAACCCATAACACGTCACCCTCTCATCACAACCAATAACACCTCACCCTCTCATCACAACCCATAACACCTCACCCTCTCATCACAACCCAATAACACCTCACCCACTCATCACAACCCATAAAACCTCACCCTCTCATCACAACCAATAACACCTCACCCTCTCATCACCATCACAACTAATAACACCTCACCCTCTCATCACCATCACAACCAATAACACCTCACCCTCTCATCACCATCACAACCAATAACACCTCACCCCTCTTATCACCATCACAACCAATAACACCTCACCCTCTCATCACCATCACAACTAATAACACCTCACCCTCTCATCACAACCCAATAACACCTCACCCTCTCATCACAACCAATAACACCTCACCCACTCATCACAACCAATAACACCTCACCCTCTCAACACAACCCATAACACCTCACCCTCATCACCATCACAACCCAATAACACCTCACCCTCTCATCACCATCACAACCAATAACACCTCACCCTCTCATCACCATCACAACCCAATAACACCTCACCCTCTCATCACCATCACAACCCAATAACACCTCACCCTCTCATCACCACCAAATAACACCTCACCCTCTCATCACCATCACAACCCAATAACACCTCACCCTCTCATCACAACCCAATAACACCTCACCCACTCATCACAACCCATAAAACCTCACCCTCTCATCACAACCCAATAACACCTCACCCTCTCATCACAACCCAATAACACCTCACCCTCTCATCACCATCACAACCCAATAACACCTCACCCTCTCATCACAAACCAATAACACCTCACCCTCTCATCCCAACCAATAACACCTCACCCACTCATCACAACCAATAACACCTCACCCTCTCAACACAACCCATAACACGTCACCCTCTCATCACAACCCATAACACCTCACCCTCTCATCACCATCACAACCCATAAAACCTCACCCTCTCATCACAACCCATAACACCTCACCCTCTCATCACAACCAATAACACCTCACCCACTCATCACAACCCATAAAACCTCACCCTCTCCTCACAACCCATAAAACCTCACCCTCTCCTCACAACCCATAACACCCCACCCTCTCATCACAACGCAATAACACCTCATCCTCTCATCACAACCCAATAACACCTCACCCACTCATCACAACCAATAACACCTCACCCTCTCATCACAACCCAATTACACCTCACCCTCTCATCACAACCCAATAACAGCTCACCCTCTCATCGCAACCAATAACACCTCACCCTCTCGTCAACCATCACAACCCAATAACCCCTCTCATCACCATCACAACCCAATAACCCCTCTCATCCCCATGACAACCCAATAAAACCTCACCCTCTCATAACCAGCACAACCCAATAACTACCCAGCCCTCTCATCACCCCAACCCAATAACCCCTCACTATCACAACCCAATAACACCTCTCCCCACCATCACAACCCAATAACCCCTCTCCCCACCATCACAACCCAATAACCCCTCACCATCACAACCCAATAACCCCTCTCCCCACCATCACAACCCAATAACCCCTCTCCTCACCATCACAACCCAATAACCCCTCTCCCCACCATCACAACCCAATAACCCCTCTCCCCACCATCACAACCCAATAACCCCTCTCCTCACCATCACAACCCAATAACCCCTCTCCTCACCATCACAACCCAATAACCCCTCACCATCACAACCCAATAACCCCTCACCATCACAACCCAATAACCCCTCTCCCCACCATCACAACCCAATAAACCCTCACCATCACAACCCAATAACCCCTCTCCTCACCATCACAACCCAATAAACCCTCACCATCACAACCCAATAACCCCTCTCCCCACCATCACAACCCAATAACCCCTCTCCTCACCATCACAACCCAATAACCCCTCTCCTCACCATCACAACCCAATAACCCCTCACCATCACAACCCAATAACCCCTCTCCCCACCATCACAACCCAATAACCCCTCTCCTCACCATCACAACCCAATAACCCCTCACCATCACAACCCATAACCCCTCTCCCCACCATCACAACCCAATAACCCCTCTCCTCACCATCACAACCCAATACCCCTCTCCCCACCATCACAACCCAATAACCCCTCTCCCCACCATCACAACCCAATAAACCCCTCTCCTCACCATCACAACCCAATAACCCCTCTCCCCACCATCACAACCCAATAACCCCTCTCCCCACCATCACAACCCAATAACCCCTCTCCTCACCATCACAACCCAATAACCCCTCTCCTCACCATCACAACCCAATAACCCCTCTCCCCACCATCACAACCCAATAACCCCTCACCATCACAACCCAATAACCCCTCTCCCCACCATCACAACCCAATAACCCCTCTCCCCACCATCACAACCCAATAACCCCTCTCCTCACCATCACAACCCAATAACCCCTCACCATCACAACCCAATAACCCCTCACCATCACAACCCAATAACCCCTCACCCCACCATCAAAACCCAATAACCCCTCTCCCCACCATCATAACCCAATAACCCCTCTCCCCACCATCACAACCCAATAACCCCTCACCATCACAACACAATAACCCCTTACTATCACAACCCAATAACCCCTCTCCCCACCATCACAACCCAATAACCCCTCTCCCCACCATCACAACTCAATAACCCCTCTCCTCACCATCACAACCCAATAACCCCTCTCCCCACCATCACAACCCAATAACCCCTCTCCCCACCATCACAACCCAATAACCCCTCTCCCCACCATCACAACCCAATAACCCCTCTCCTCACCATCACAACCCAATAACCCCTCACCATCACAACCCAATAACCCCTCACCCTCACAACCAAATAACCCCTCACCCTCACAACCAAATAACCCCTCACAATTAAATAACCCCTCACACTCACAACCAAATAACCCCTCAGCTTGAGACATGACAGTTTTACAGTGGCTGTGTTTGATCATGGACAAAAATACTCTAGTCTAGCACAGGGTTCCCAAACCTGGTCCTGGGCCCCCCCTGGGTGCACGTTTAGGTTTTTGACTGAGTACTACACAGCTGATTCAAATAATCAAAGCTTGATGATGAGTTGGTTATTTGAATCAGCTGTGTAGTGCTCAGGCAAAAACCTAAAAGTGCACCCAGGGGGGGCCTCAGGACCGAGTTTGGGAAACGCTGCTCTAGCAGACTACATCAACTTGAGGTTCCTGAGGTTCATAGTTTAGTTTGACGTCCTCTTGCTGTGAGACAACTGCTGACAATAACGTTGACAGGCAGTATTTGAAGTATTTGAACATGGTACTCCTATGTTCTATAGTAAGAGCTAGGCCTTCCTGGTAAATACCACATCAACAAAAATGACCAGAACAATAACCTTCGGGAAACATACCATTACCTATTTATTGTTTTGGTTATTGGATCTCTCATTCACTAATGGTGTCTGATCATAGATAGACATTAAAACTGCATGATAAAGCATATTTGAGTATTCAGATAGCAAGTTCACTTTATATAGCAACACTACCTATTCTGAGGTTCTCCAGGTTTAAGGTTAACCTTAGCCAGGAACTGATACACACCTTACTAGTCTTTTCCAGTAAGGAGTCCACCTGTGGTAAATACTTTATCCAAGCCTTATAGATAGTAGAAATGTAATGAATAGGCCTATTCTGAGCTTACCTCTCTTAGACGTGGCCTGTCTCACCCGCCAGACTGTCTTGTGGATCTCAAAGTTGTAATTTGAAGGCAGAGCGCGGATGGCCTCCTGTAACTCTGGGTCTTGCAGGATTTCATCAGGAATTTGATTGGCCACCTGCCGTGGTCCTCGTACTTGGGGAAGAATCAAATCATTTTACTGTAGGAGATAGTTGACAAATACAGACAAGACAGGAGGCTTCAGATAAAATACGGTGTAGGGGCATAGTCTGTTATGATTATTGATAATACTTTACATTAAGTTACTCTTATGAGTTGTTACATATTGTTTTGATAAGTGCTTTGAAATTCCAGTCCCTATTCCTCTTGTATAGGCCTAATTATAAAAACCACAACTCCATATACAATTACAATCCAGTCATAACAAAACGTTAATACAATGCTGTTGTATTTTATTACAGCATAACTAGGAGCAACCTATTGCGAAGCGGGGTTCCCCAACTGGTCTCCCATGTTTTCTGAGCAGATGACGAAAGTTAGACCCAGGACCTTAAAGATATTTAAAAACGTGTTCTATCATTTTCATATATTTCGTTCATGTAGATAAGTATCAAGTAAGTTAGCTAGCTAGCTAATCACTTTTTCAAACCATTTGAGTCAGTTTTCCTTGTCATTAGCTGCATCATAATTCTTTATTCATTGTGGCAATTTATTACACCTTTTTTTCAAGCATGTCCCGTACACCACGTTCTTGGTTATTTGTCGTGTGATAGCATTAATATAACAGAGACTCATATTTACCGGTTGGTTTTTTAGCTGGAACGACTTGCGTTTCGACCGTGGGCGCCGCCATATTTCCGGTACATGTGGGAGTCAGAAAGGCAGCAGTAATCTAATGCAGAAGCCATCGTTGCAGGCGGAACAATCGATGTGAGATAATCGAGCTGCCTGTCGCTGTCTGTGGATCTGAATTTCTATTAACACGAAATCATAGAAAATGTCGCATTTGTTCAGAATGGAATAGAAAATATATGCTTTTTATTTCATTAACAGTAAGCTTCATTTTTAGTAACATTATCAAATCAAACTTTGTAGGCCTACTGTTCTCTTCTCTTTCCCCATCACAAGTTACAGATGTCTGATTTTAATTTGAGCCAGTGTACTGCAGCAGGAAAATAATCTTGCAGCAACAGGAAATGTGAATTATTATGTGGATTATAATTAATGGACATTTGTGTAGGGGTTGATTCATTTGTCATTCCAGCAAATCAAGACTGAAATTTCAAAGTGGAAATTACAAACTTCAAATGCTAATTTAAAACTAAAACACACTACAAGTTTGCTAATGAGTGGTGCAGCGGTCTAAGGCACTGCATCTCAGTGCAAAAGGCATCACTACAGTCCCTGGTTCAAATCCAGGCTGTATCACATCTGGCTGTGATTGGGAGTCCAATTGGGTGGTGCACAATTGGCCCAGTGTTGCCGGGGTAGGCCGTCATTGTAAATAAGAATTTGCACTTAATGGACTTGTCTAGTTAAATAGCAACAAAAAGGTGATCAAATTAAGATCTTACATCTGTATGAATAGACCTCCTGTCTGTGCCATTGATGTTCAGTGAGAATCTGGCTACAAATGAGACAAGGAAGGGACAGAAATGACTCACAAAATGTTATGCCTACAAGAATTGGGATAGCTGCAGTGAAAATGACACTGCCTTATTTAGCAACAACATTTCTGATGTTCCCTGCTGCTTATTTCTTTCTTACAGTATGTAAAATAGGCCTATAGCAAGCTACCTTTCTTGAAAGAAAATGTTTAAGACAATGGTGTCAACTCCTGCATTTTCTTCCATGCTATTGAAGTCTTCCATTAATTATGTTGCAAAGTTGTAATTGTAAGTAGGGTCACAACCCACTGGGCACAGATGTCAATTCAACGTCGATTCCATCTTGGTTCAACGTAATTTCTTTGAACAATGTTGATTCAACCAGTGTGTGGCCAGTGGAAAGGCTCATGATCATGGAAACAGTGTTATCTTCTATCTGCAACCATTGTTATGAGTTCTCTTACCATTTCAACAGTAATCATTGAGACTAATTGGCTGTGAAAGTTTCTCTTCCTGGGAAAACTACAGTCAAAGTCACACTGTGGTACAGGGCACCAGCAGCACAGTAACAGGCCTCCAGCCTCCAAGATCTATCAGCTGGTACCGAAGGATCATTCTAATTGTACAGTGCCTTCAGAAAGTATTCAGACCCCTTGACTTTTTCCACATCTTGTTACGTTACAGCGTTATTCTAAAATTCATTAAATAAAGCGAAAACAGGTTTTTAGACATTTTTGCTAATTTATTAAAAATAAAAAACAGAAATACCTTATTTACATAAGCATTCAGACCCATTGCTATGAGACTCGAAATTGAGCTCAGGTACATCCTGTTTCCATTGATCACCCTTGAGATGTTTCCACAACTTCTACAACTTGATTGGAGTCCACCTGTGGTAAAATCAATTGATTGGGCATGATTTGGAAAGGCACACACCTGTCAAGCAAGAACCAAGCCACGAGGTCAAAGGAATTGTCCGTAGAGCACCGATACAGGATTGCGTCGAGACACAGATCTGAGAAAGGGTACCAAAAAATGTCAGCAGCATTAAAGGTCCCCAAGAACACAGTGGCCATCATTCTTAAATGGAAGAAGTTTGGAACCAACAAGACTCTTCATAGAGCTGGCCGCCCGGCCAAACTGAGCAATCGGGGGAGAAGAGCCTTGGTCAAGGAGATGACCAAGAACCCGATGGTCACTTTTTGCCAAAAGGCACCTAAAGGACTCTCAGACCATGAGAAACAAGATTCTCTGGTCTGATGAAACCAAGATTGAACACCTTGCCCTGAATGCCAAGCGTCATGTCTGGAGGAAGCTTGGCACCATCCCTACAGTGAAGCATGGTGGTGGCAGCATCATGCTGTGGGGATGTTTTTCAGTGGCAGGGACTGGGAGACTAGTCAGGATCAAGGGAAAGATGAACGGTGAAAAGTACAGACAGATCCTTGATGAAAACCTTATCCCCATCAATTCATCATGTTTTCAGTAATCACCAATCAGTCCCTATCTGATTTAGGACTAGTGTGCTCTGGCCCAATTGGATGACAGATAAACAACCATCACCATTAAAGGGTAAGTAGCCCTACACTGCTTTCTTACCAAAACATAAAAACACAAGCTACACATTTTTCCCTGAGAGAGAGAGAGAGAAATGGCCAAGGAATTGGCATACTAGTCCTCCTCAGATCCTCAAAAGGTTCTACAGCTGCACCATCGAGAGCATCCTGACCGGTTGCATCACTGCCTGGTATGGAAACTGTTTGGCCTCCAACCGCAAGGCACTACAGAGGGTAGTGCGAACGGCCCAGTACATCACTGGGGCCAAGTTTCCTGCCATCCAGGACCTCTATACAAGGAGGTGTCAGAGGAAGACCCTAAAAATGGTCAAAGACTCCAGCCAACCTAGTTATAGACTGTTCTCTCTGCTACTGCACGGGAAGCGGTACCGGAGTGCAGTTCGGGGCGGGGCTCAATGTGGGCAGAGTCAAACGTTTGACCCCACCCACCGGTTTCTTTGTCGGGCTCAATGTGGGCGGTATCAAATGTTTGACCCCGCCCACTCTTGACCCCACCCAATGTTTTATTTTGTCCAAGGTTTGACAGTCACAAACTGAATACAAACACACAAGTTTGTGCAAGGCACATGTTGAATACAAATGTATTTCATTTTTGAAGATCGTAAGAAATATTATATAAAGTGGTACCAGCACATGTGTTGTAACACTTTTTACTTCATGCTATATTTGAGACAAGCTACTGATATTGTTGCAGTGAACAACAGACTTGTTATGTATGTCATGTACTGTTACAATTGTGTTTGTAATTACATTATTTCAGTTACTACCTATCCTGATTTATAATGCTATTTACTTTCCTCATAAGAATGGAGACAGACTATACCATATAGACATACTGACAAGCTGAATGTGCTTTGTACATTAAGTTATACCAGCTCCAGTAAAGAGATCAGAGACTCGGCTGAGAGTAATTTTCTTGTTGTCAACTGCCTCCACATAGAACATCTCATAATCTCTCTGTAACATGAATGGTTCCTCGAGGAGAACATTTTCATCTTCATCCAGGCCATCATACAACCTAGTTCTTTAAGGGTTGTAATGCGGTCTTCCCCGTCCATCCCAATACACTAGCGAGGGAAATGGTGCCTTTAAATGTTTGGAGTTCACCTTGCTGCCTCTAGGGTGTCCCTTAGAAGAATATCTGCTTAGCGTTCACATCACCTTGCTGCCTCTAGGGTGTCCCTTAGAAGAACATCTGCTTAGAGTTCACATCACCTTGTTGCCTCTAGGGTGTCCCTTAGAAGAACATCTGCTTAGCGTTCACATCACCTTGCTGCCTCTAGGGTGTCCCTTAGAAGAACATCTGCTTAGAGTTCACATCACCTTGTTGCCTCTAGGGTGTCCCTTAGAAGAACATCTGCTTAGAGTTCACATCACCTTGCTGCCTCTAGGGTGTCCCTTAGAAGAACATCTGCTTCCTTGAAGAAAAAGGAAGAATAAATATTAAGAGTAGTGCCTCATTGGGTGATCAAGTCAAATTACACCCCACTTTCACAATACCACCATGCAAACAAAAGCCACTATTACTAAAGGGATTTTCAGTGATATCTAGAACTACTCAACAAGTCATCACAACTATTATATCTTGCCATGCATCAAGTTTTCAGCATTACACACAGTAGACTACATACCCAGTTCACAGCTCCCAGTTCGCCGTGTATTTTGTTTTCAGTATCGTCTAGAAAGAAAACAGATTGTGGTCATTAAGTAATGTAATGGAACCTCTAGGGATGTCTGTACAAGAATGCACCTTACTTTAGCTAATAGCCTATACAGTACCTGATCCTGCAGAGCTGGATGCTGATGTGACCTGCTGTGACTTCATGGGGGGAAGTCTTTTACATCATTCTGAAATATATTGGAGGTGGGGGGGTTAAAGTCTTTAAACATTGGTTTAAGACTATACCAAGGATCTTTCTTTTTTAAAGTGTGATATTACTGCTGTTGTCGTCCAATCATTATTGTTACTATCGACAGTGTTTTATTTTGTTTGTTTCATTGTTATTGACTTGACAGTTTATTCCAATTTCTTTGTTCTTGTTTTTTATTTGTACTACTTTTTTTCGGCTATGACATCATCTACCTGTAGTGTGTTTTGTTTTCGCCGTCTTTTTCGATCTTTCAACCTCTCTTCTTCAGACCTTAGTGAGTGAATGACATACATACAAAAATATATTCAGGTCAGTATGACTACAGTGAAACAAGTGATTTTAAGGATGCAAATGAAGCGTTTTTATAATGTTCAAGACTTACGGCATGGGAAAGTTCTGCAGGAGAATTAGGCACCAACATCGCCTAATTTGCTGCATGTTTTCCTTTGAAAAAGAAAATCACACAATCGGATGGGTATCCAAAAAAAACTTATATCCACTAGCGATGAGAATTTTATAATTTATACATACTTCAGTGAATTCACACTGTGCTTCCATTGCAATGTACAGAGCGTACTGTAAGTTAAGAAAAAGTAGATTGTTAAAGTTTGATAGTTATGATAACAACAACAATAATGATAATAGTAAATAATAATAATACCCCCCCAGGAATATATTTCAGGATGTAGAAGACATCCCCTCAGGAATGTATTTCAGCATGTAGAAGACATCCCCCCAGGAATATATTTCAGGATGTAGAAGACATCCCCTCAGGAATATATTTCAGGATGTAGAAGACATCCCCTCAGGAATATATTTCAGGATGTAGAAGACATCCCCCCCAGGAATATATTTCAGCATGTAGAAGACATCCCCCCAGGAATATATTTCAGGATGTAGAAGACATCCCCTCAGGAATATATTTCAGGATGTAGAAGACATACCCCCAGGAATATATTTCAGGATGTAGAAGACATCCCCCCGGGAATATATTTCAGGATGTAGAAGACATCCCCCCCGGGAATATATTTCAGGATGTAGAAGACATCCCCCCCAGGAATATATTTCAGGATGTAGAAGACATCCCCCCAGGAATATATTTCAGGATGTAGAAGACATCCCCCCGGGAATATATTTCAGGATGTAGAAGACATCCCCCCCAGGAATATATTTCAGGATGTAGAAGACATCCCCCCAGGAATATATTTCAGGATGTAGAAGACATCCCCCCAGGAATATATTTCAGGATGTAGAAGACATCCCCCACAGGAATATATTTCAGGATGTAGAAGACATCCCCCTGGGAATATATTTCAGAATGTAGAAGACATGCCCCCAGGAATATATTTCAGGATGTAGAAGACATCCCCCCCCAGGAATATATTTCAGGATGTAGAAGACATCCCCCCAGGAATATATTTCAGGATGTAGAAGACATCCCCCCCAGGAATATATTTCAGGATGTAGAAGACATCCCCCCAGGAATATATTTCAGGATGTAGAAGACATACCCCCCAGGAATATATTTCAGGATGTAGAAGACATCCCCCCAGGAATATATTTCAGGATGTAGAAGACATCCCCCCAGGAATATATTTCAGGATGTAGAAGACATCCCCCCCAGGAATATATTTCAGGATGTAGAAGACATCCCCCCAGGAATATATTTCAGGATGTAGAAGACATCCTCCACAGGAATATATTTCAGGATGTAGAAGACATCCCCTCAGGAATATATTTCAGGATGTAGAAGACATACCCCCAGGAATATATTTCAGGATGTAGAAGACATCCCCTCAGGAATATATTTCAGGATGTAGAAGACATCCCCCCAGGAATATATTTCAGCATGTAGAAGACATCCCCCCAGGAATATATTTCAGGATGTAGAAATCCCCTCAGGAATATATTTCAGGATGTAGAAGACATACCCCCAGGAATATATTTCAGGATGTAGAAGACATCCCCTCAGGAATATATTTCAGGATGTAGAAGACATCCCCCCGGGAATATATTTCAGGATGTAGAAGACATCCCCCCGGGAATATATTTCAGGATGTAGAAGCCATACCCCCCAGGAATATATTTCAGGATGTAGAAGACATCCCCCCAGGAATATATTTCAGGATGTAGAAGACATCCCCCCAGGAATATATTTCAGGATGTAGAAGACATCCCCCCCAGGAATATATTTCAGGATGTAGAAGACATCCCCCCAGGAATATATTTCAGGATGTAGAAGACATCCTCCACAGGAATATATTTCAGGATGTAGAAGACATCCCCTCAGGAATATATTTCAGGATGTAGAAGACATACCCCCAGGAATATATTTCAGGATGTAGAAGACATACCCCCAGGAATATATTTCAGGATGTAGAAGACATCCCCCCCAGGAATATATTTCAGCATGTAGAAGACATCCCCCCAGGAATATATTTCAGGATGTAGAAGACATCCCCCCGGGAATATATTTCAGGATGTAGAAGACATCACGCCCAGGAATATATTTCAGGATGTAGAAGACATCCCCTCAGGAATATATTTCAGGATGTAGAAGACATCCCCCCAGGAATATATTTCAGCATGTAGAAGACATCCCCCCAGGAATATATTTCAGGATGTAGAAATCCCCTCAGGAATATATTTCAGGATGTAGAAGACATACCCCCAGGAATATATTTCAGGATGTAGAAGACATCCCCTCAGGAATATATTTCAGGATGTAGAAGACATCCCCCCGGGAATATATTTCAGGATGTAGAAGACATCCCCCCGGGAATATATTTCAGGATGTAGAAGACATCCCCCCGGAATATATTTCAGGATGTAGAAGACATACCCACAGGAATATATTGCAGGATGTAGAAGACATCCCCCCCAGGAATATATTTCAGCATGTAGAAGACATCCCCCCAGGAATATATTTCAGGATGTAGAAGACATCCCCCGGGGAATATATTTCAGGATGTAGAAGACATCACCCCCAGGAATATATTTCAGGATGTAGAAGACATACCCCCCAGGAATATATTTCAGGATGTAGAAGACATCCCCTCAGGAATATATTTCAGGATGTAGAAGACATCCCCCTTGGGAATATATTTCAGGATGTAGAAGACATCCCCCCCAGGAATATATTTCAGGATGTAGAAGACATCCTCCCCAGGAATATATTTCAGGATGTAGAAGACATACCCCCAGGAATATATTTCAGGATGTAGAAGACATCCCCCCCAGGAATATATTTCAGGATGTAGAAGACATCCCCCCAGGAATATATTTCAGGATGTAGAAGACATCCCCCCAGGAATATATTTCAGGATGTAGAAGACATCCCCCCCGGGAATATATTTCAGGATGTAGAAGAAATACCCCCCAGGAATATATTTCAGGATGTAGAAGACATCCCTCCCAGGAATATATTTCAGGATGTAGAAGACATCCCCCCCAGGAATATATTTCAGGATGTAGAAGACATCCCCCCCAGGAATATATTTCAGGATGTAGAAGACATCCCCCCAGGAATATATTTCAGGATGTAGAAGACATCCTCCCCAGGAATATATTTCAGGATGTAGAAGACATCCCCTCAGGAATATATTTCAGGATGTAGAAGATATACCCCCAGGAATATATTTCAGGATGTAGAAGACATACCCCCAGGAATATATTTCAGGATGTAGAAGACATCCCCCCAGGAATATATTTCAGCATGTAGAAGACATCCCCCCAGGAATATATTTCAGGATGTAGAAGACATCCCCCCGGGAATATATTTCAGGATGTAGAAGACATCACGCCCAGGAATATATTTCAGGATGTAGAAGACATCCCCTCAGGAATATATTTCAGGATGTAGAAGACATCCCCCCAGGAATATATTTCAGCATGTAGAAGACATCCCCCCAGGAATATATTTCAGGATGTAGAAATCCCCTCAGGAATATATTTCAGGATGTAGAAGACATACCCCCAGGAATATATTTCAGGATGTAGAAGACATCCCCTCAGGAATATATTTCAGGATGTAGAAGACATCCCCCCGGGAATATATTTCAGGATGTAGAAGACATCCCCCCGGGAATATATTTCAGGATGTAGAAGACATCCCCCCCAGGAATATATTTCAGGATGTAGAAGACATACCCACAGGAATATATTGCAGGATGTAGAAGACATCCCCCCCAGGAATATATTTCAGCATGTAGAAGACATCCCCCCAGGAATATATTTCAGGATGTAGAAGACATCCCCCGGGGAATATATTTCAGGATGTAGAAGACATCACCCCCAGGAATATATTTCAGGATGTAGAAGACATACCCCCCAGGAATATATTTCAGGATGTAGAAGACATCCCCTCAGGAATATATTTCAGGATGTAGAAGACATCCCCCTTGGGAATATATTTCAGGATGTAGAAGACATCCCCCCCAGGAATATATTTCAGGATGTAGAAGACATCCTCCCCAGGAATATATTTCAGGATGTAGAAGACATACCCCCAGGAATATATTTCAGGATGTAGAAGACATCCCCCCCAGGAATATATTTCAGGATGTAGAAGACATCCCCCCAGGAATATATTTCAGGATGTAGAAGACATCCCCCCAGGAATATATTTCAGGATGTAGAAGACATCCCCCCCGGGAATATATTTCAGGATGTAGAAGAAATACCCCCCAGGAATATATTTCAGGATGTAGAAGACATCCCTCCCAGGAATATATTTCAGGATGTAGAAGACATCCCCCCGGGAATATATTTCAGGATGTAGAAGACATCCCCTCAGGACTATATTTCAGGATGTAGAAGACATCCATCCAGGAATATATTTCAGGATGTAGAAGACATCCCCCCAGGGAATATATTTAAGGATATAGAAGACATCCCCCCGGGAATATATTTCAGGATGTAGAAGACATCCCACCTGGGAATATATTTCAGGATGTAGAAGACATCCCCCCGGGAATATATTTCAGGATGTAGAAGACATCCCCCCGGGAATATATTTCAGGATGTAGAAGACATACCCCCAGGAATATATTTCAGGATGTAGAAGACATCCCCCCAGGAATATATTTCAGGATGTAGAAGACATCCCCCACAGGAATATATTTCAGGATGTAGAAGACATCCCCCTGGGAATATATTTCAGAATGTAGAAGACATGCCCCCAGGAATATATTTCAGGATGTAGAAGACATCCCCCCCAGGAATATATTTCAGGATGTAGAAGACATCCCCCCAGGAATATATTTCAGGATGTAGAAGACATCCCCCCCAGGAATATATTTCAGGATGTAGAAGACATCCCCCCAGGAATATATTTCAGGATGTAGAAGACATACCCCCCAGGAAAATATTTCAGGATGTAGAAGACATCGCCCCAGAAATATATTTCAGGATGTAGAAGACATCCCCCCCAGGAATATATTTCAGGATATAGAAGACATCCCCCCCAGGAATATATTTCAGGATGTAGAAGACATCCCCCCAGGAATATATTTCAGGATGTAGAAGACATCCTCCCCAGGAATATATTTCAGGATGTAGAAGACATCCCCTCAGGAATATATTTCAGGATGTAGAAGACATACCCCCAGGAATATATTTCAGGATGTAGAAGACATACCCCCAGGAATATATTTCAGGATGTAGAAGACATCCCCCCCCAGGAATATATTTCAGCATGTAGAAGACATCCCCCCAGGAATATATTTCAGGATGTAGAAGACATCCCCCCCAGGAATATATTTCAGGATGTAGAAGACATCACGCCCAGGAATATATTTCAGGATGTAGAAGACATCCCCTCAGGAATATATTTCAGGATGTAGAAGACATCCCCCCCAGGAATATATTTCAGCATGTAGAAGACATCCCCCCAGGAATATATTTCAGGATGTAGAAGACATCCCCTCAGGAATATATTTCAGGATGTAGAAGACATACCCCCAGGAATATATTTCAGGATGTAGAAGACATCCTCTCAGGAATATATTTCAGGATGTAGAAGACATCCCCCCGGGAATATATTTCAGGATGTAGAAGACATCCCCCCGGGAATATATTTCAGGATGTAGAAGACATCCCCCCCAGGAATATATTTCAGGATGTAGAAGACATCCCCCCAGGAATATATTTCAGGATGTAGAAGACATCTCCCCGGGAATATATTTCAGGATGTAGTAGACATCACCCCCAGGAATATATTTCAGGATGTAGAAGACATACCCCCCAGGAATATATTTCAGGATGTAGAAGACATCCCCTCAGGAATATATTTCAGGATGTAGAAGACATCCCCCCTGGGAATATATTTCAGGATGTAGAAGACATCCCCCCCAGGAATATATTTCAGGATGTAGAAGACATCCTCCCCAGGAATATATTTCAGGATGTAGAAGACATACCCCCAGGAATATATTTCAGGATGTAGAAGACATCCCCCCCAGGAATATATTTCAGGATGTAGAAGACATCCCCCCAGGAATATATTTCAGGATGTAGAAGACATCCCCCCAGGAATATATTTCAGGATGTAGAAGACATCCCCCCCGGGAATATATTTCATGATGTAGAAGAAATACCCCCCAGGAATATATTTCAGGATGTAGAAGACATCCCTCCCAGGAATATATTTCAGGATGTAGAAGACATCCCCCCGGGAATATATTTCAGGATGTAGAAGACATCCCCTCAGGAATATATTTCAGGATGTAGAAGACATCCTCCCAGGAATATATTTCAGGATGTAGAAGACATCCCCCCCAGGAATATATTTCAGCATGTAGAAGACATCCCCCCAGGAATATATTTCAGGATGTAGAAGACATCCCCCCCAGGAATATATTTCAGGATGTAGAAGACATCACGCCCAGGAATATATTTCAGGATGTAGAAGACATCCCCTCAGGAATATATTTCAGGATGTAGAAGACATCCCCCCCAGGAATATATTTCAGCATGTAGAAGACATCCCCCCCAGGAATATATTTCAGGATGTAGAAGACATCCCCTCAGGAATATATTTCAGGATGTAGAAGACATACCCCCAGGAATATATTTCAGGATGTAGAAGACATCCTCTCAGGAATATATTTCAGGATGTAGAAGACATCCCCCCGGGAATATATTTCAGGATGTAGAAGACATCACCCCGGGAATATATTTCAGGATGTAGAAGACATCCCCCCCAGGAATATATTTCAGGATGTAGAAGATATCCCCCCAGGAATATATTTCAGGATGTAGAAGACATCTCCCCGGGAATATATTTCAGGATGTAGTAGACATCACCCCCAGGAATATATTTCAGGATGTAGAAGACATACCCCCCAGGAATATATTTCAGGATGTAGAAGACATCCCCTCAGGAATATATTTCAGGATGTAGAAGACATCCCCCCTGGGAATATATTTCAGGATGTAGAAGACATCCCCCCCAGGAATATATTTCAGGATGTAGAAGACATCCTCCCCAGGAATATATTTCAGGATGTAGAAGACATACCCCCAGGAATATATTTCAGGATGTAGAAGACATCCCCCCCAGGAATATATTTCAGGATGTAGAAGACATCCCCCCAGGAATATATTTCAGGATGTAGAAGACATCCCCCCAGGAATATATTTCAGGATGTAGAAGACATCCCCCCCGGGAATATATTTCAGGATGTAGAAGAAATACCCCCCAGGAATATATTTCAGGATGTAGAAGACATCCCTCCCAGGAATATATTTCAGGATGTAGAAGACATCCCCCCGGGAATATATTTCAGGATGTAGAAGACATCCCCTCAGGAATATATTTCAGGATGTAGAAGACAACCCCCCAGGAATATATTTCAGGATGTAGAAGACATCCCCCACAGGAATATATTTCAGGATGTAGAAGACATCCCCCTGGGAATATATTTCAGAATGTAGAAGACATGCCCCCAGGAATATATTTCAGGATGTAGAAGACATCCCCCCCAGGAATATATTTCAGGATGTAGAAGACATCCCCCCAGGAATATATTTCAGGATGTAGAAGACATCCCCCCCAGGAATATATTTCAGGATGTAGAAGACATCCCCCCAGGAATATATTTCAGGATGTAGAAGACATACCCCCCAGGAAAATATTTCAGGATGTAGTAGACATCCCCCCAGGAATATATTTCAGGATGTAGAAGACATCCCCCCCAGGAATATATTTCAGGATATAGAAGACATCCCCCCCAGGAATATATTTCAGGATGTAGAAGACATCCCCCCAGGAATATATTTCAGGATGTAGAAGACATCCTCCCCAGGAATATATTTCAGGATGTAGAAGACATCACCTCAGGAATATATTTCAGGATGTAGAAGACATACCCCCAGGAATATATTTCAGGATGTAGAAGACATACCCCCAGGAATATATTTCAGGATGTAGAAGACATCCCCCCCAGGAATATATTTCAGCATGTAGAAGACATCCCCCCAGGAATATATTTCAGGATGTAGAAGACATCCCCCCGGGAATATATTTCAGGATGTAGAAGACATCACGCCCAGGAATATATTTCAGGATGTAGAAGACATCCCCTCAGGAATATATTTCAGGATGTAGAAGACATCCCCCCCAGGAATATATTTAAGCATGTAGAAGACATCCCCCCAGGAATATATTTCAGGATGTAGAAGACATCCCCTCAGGAATATATTTCAGGATGTAGAAGACATCCCCCCGGGAATATATTTCAGGATGTAGAAGACATCCCCCCGGGAATATATTTCAGGATGTAGAAGACATCCCCCACAGGAATATATTTCAGGATGTAGAAGACATCCCCCGGGAATATATTTCAGGATGTAGAAGACATCCCCCCCAGGAATATATTTCAGGATGTAGAAGACATCCCCCCAGGAATATATTTCAGGATGTAGAAGACATCCCCCCAGGAATATATTTCAGGATGTAGAAGACATCCCCCCAGGAATATATTTCAGGATGTAGAAGACATCCCCCCCAGGAATATATTTCAGGATGTAGAAGACATCCCCCCAGGAATATATTTCAGGATGTAGAAGACATCCCCCCCAGGAATATATTTCAGGATGTAGAAGACATCCCCCCAGGAATATATTTCAGGATGTAGAAGACATCCCCCCAGGAATATATTTCAGGATGTAGAAGACATCCCCCCCGGGAATATATTTCAGGATGTAGAAGAAATACCCCCCAGGAATATATTTCAGGATGTAGAAGACATCCCTCCCAGGAATATATTTCAGGATGTAGAAGACATCCCCCCGGGAATATATTTCAGGATGTAGAAGACATCCCCTCAGGAATATATTTCAGGATGTAGAAGACAACCCCCCAGGAATATATTTCAGGATGTAGAAGACATCCCCCACAGGAATATATTTCAGGATGTAGAAGACATCCCCCTGGGAATATATTTCAGAATGTAGAAGACATGCCCCCAGGAATATATTTCAGGATGTAGAAGACATCCCCCCCAGGAATATATTTCAGGATGTAGAAGACATCCCCCCAGGAATATATTTCAGGATGTAGAAGACATCCCCCCCAGGAATATATTTCAGGATGTAGAAGACATCCCCCCAGGAATATATTTCAGGATGTAGAAGACATACCCCCCAGGAAAATATTTCAGGATGTAGTAGACATCCCCCCAGGAATATATTTCAGGATGTAGAAGACATCCCCCCCAGGAATATATTTCAGGATATAGAAGACATCCCCCCCAGGAATATATTTCAGGATGTAGAAGACATCCCCCCAGGAATATATTTCAGGATGTAGAAGACATCCTCCCCAGGAATATATTTCAGGATGTAGAAGACATCACCTCAGGAATATATTTCAGGATGTAGAAGACATACCCCCAGGAATATATTTCAGGATGTAGAAGACATACCCCCAGGAATATATTTCAGGATGTAGAAGACATCCCCCCCAGGAATATATTTCAGCATGTAGAAGACATCCCCCCAGGAATATATTTCAGGATGTAGAAGACATCCCCCCGGGAATATATTTCAGGATGTAGAAGACATCACGCCCAGGAATATATTTCAGGATGTAGAAGACATCCCCTCAGGAATATATTTCAGGATGTAGAAGACATCCCCCCCAGGAATATATTTAAGCATGTAGAAGACATCCCCCCAGGAATATATTTCAGGATGTAGAAGACATCCCCTCAGGAATATATTTCAGGATGTAGAAGACATCCCCCCGGGAATATATTTCAGGATGTAGAAGACATCCCCCCGGGAATATATTTCAGGATGTAGAAGACATCCCCCACAGGAATATATTTCAGGATGTAGAAGACATCCCCCCGGGAATATATTTCAGGATGTAGAAGACATCCCCCCCAGGAATATATTTCAGGATGTAGAAGACATCCCCCCAGGAATATATTTCAGGATGTAGAAGACATCCCCCCAGGAATATATTTCAGGATGTAGAAGACATCCCCCCAGGAATATATTTCAGGATGTAGAAGACATCCCCCCCAGGAATATATTTCAGGATGTAGAAGACATCCCCCCAGGAATATATTTCAGTATGTAGAAGACATCCCCCCCAGGAATATATTTCAGGATGTAGAAGACATCCCCCTAGGAATATATTTCAGGATGTAGAAGACATCCCCCCATGAATATATTTCACGATGTAGAAGACATACCCCCCAGGAATATATTTCAGGATGTAGAAGACATCCCCCCAGGAATATATTTCAGGATGTAGAAGACATACCCCCCATGAATATATTTCGGGATGTAGAAGACATCCCCCCCAGGAATATATTTCAGGATGTAGAAGACATCCCCCCCAGGAATATATTTCAGGATGTAGAAGACATCCCCCCCAGGAATATATTTCAGGATGTAGAAGACATCCCCCCAGGAATATATTTCAGGATGTAGAAGACATCCTCCCCAGGAATATATTTCAGGATGTAGAAGACATCCCCTCAGGAATATATTTCAGGATGTAGAAGACATACCCCCAGGAATATATTTCAGGATGTAGAAGACATACCCACAGGAATACATTTCAGGATGTAGAAGACATCCCCCCCAGGAATATATTTCAGCATGTAGAAGACATCCCCCCAGGAATATATTTCAGGATGTAGAAGACATCCCCCGGGGAATATATTTCAGGATGTAGAAGACATCACCCCCAGGAATATATTTCAGGATGTAGAAGACATACCCCCCAGGAATATATTTCAGGATGTAGAAGACATCCCCCCGGGAATATATTTCAGCATGTAGAAGACATCCCCCCAGGAATATATTTCAGGATGTAGAAGACATACACCCAGGAATATATTTCAGGATGTAGAAGACATCCCCTCAGGAATATATTTCAGGATGTAGAAGACATCCCCCCTGGGAATATATTTCAGGATGTAGAAGACATCCCCCCCAGGAATATATTTCAGGATGTAGAAGACATCCTCCCCAGGAATATATTTCAGGATGTAGAAGACATACCCCCAGGAATATATTTCAGGATGTAGAAGACATCCCCTCCCAGGAATATATTTCAGGATGTAGAAGACATCCCCCCAGGAATATATTTCAGGATGTAGAAGACATCCCCCCAGGAATATATTTCAGGATGTAGAAGACATCCCCCCCGGGAATATATTTCAGGATGTAGAAGACATACCCCCCAGGAATATATTTCAGGATGTAGAAGACATACCCCCAGGAATATATTTCAGGATGTAGAAGACATCCCCCCAAAGAATATATTTCAGGATGTAGAAGACATCCCCCCAGGAATATATTTCAGGATGTAGAAGACATCCCCCCAGGAATATATTTCAGGATGTAGAAGACATCCCCCCCGGGAATATATTTCAGGATGTAGAAGAAATACCCCCCAGGAATATATTTCAGGATGTAGAAGACATCCCTCCCAGGAATATATTTCAGGATGTAGAAGACATCCCCCCAGGAATATATTTCAGGATGTAGAAGACATCCCCTCAGGAATATATTTCAGGATGTAGAAGACATCCTCCCAGGAATATATTTCAGGATGTAGAAGACATCCCCCCAGGGAATATAATTAAGGATATAGAAGACATCCCCCCGGGAATATATTTCAGGATGTAGAAGACATCCCCCCTGGGAATATATTTCAGGATGTAGAAGACATCCCCCCGGGAATATATTTCAGGATGTAGAAGACATCCCCCCGGGAATATATTTCAGGATGTAGAAGACATACCCCCAGGAATATATTTCAGGATGTAGAAGACATCCCCCCAGGAATATATTTCAGGATGTAGAAGACATCCCCCCGGGAATATATTTCAGGATGTCTTCCCCCAGGAATATATTTCAGGATGTAGAAGACATCCCCCCAGGAATATATTTCAGGATGTAGAAGACATCCCCCCAGGAATATATTTCAGGATGTAGAAGACATCCCCCACAGGAATATATTTCAGGATGTAGAAGACATCCCCCTGGGAATATATTTCAGAATGTAGAAGACATGCCCCCAGGAATATATTTCAGGATGTAGAAGACATCCCCCCCAGGAATATATTTCAGGATGTAGAAGACATCCCCCCAGGAATATATTTCAGGATGTAGAAGACATCCCCCCCAGGAATATATTTCAGGATGTAGAAGACATCCCCCCAGGAATATATTTCAGGATGTAGAAGACATACCCCCCAGGAAAATATTTCAGGATGTAGAAGACATCCCCCCAGGAATATATTTCAGGATGTAGAAGACATCCCCCCCAGGAATATATTTCAGGATATAGAAGACATCCCCCCCAGGAATATATTTCAGGATGTAGAAGACATCCCCCCAGGAATATATTTCAGGATGTAGAAGACATCCTCCCCAGGAATATATTTCAGGATGTAGAAGACATCACCTCAGGAATATATTTCAGGATGTAGAAGACATACCCCCAGGAATATATTTCAGGATGTAGAAGACATACCCCCAGGAATATATTTCAGGATGTAGAAGACATCCCCCCAGGAATATATTTCAGCATGTAGAAGACATCCCCCCAGGAATATATTTCAGGATGTAGAAGACATCCCCCCGGGAATATATTTCAGGATGTAGAAGACATCACGCCCAGGAATATGTTTCAGGATGTAGAAGACATCCCCTCAGGAATATATTTCAGGATGTAGAAGACATCCCCCCAGGAATATATTTCAGCATGTAGAAGACATCCCCCCAGGAATATATTTCAGGATGTAGAAGACATCCCCTCAGGAATATATTTCAGGATGTAGAAGACATACCCCCAGGAATATATTTCAGGATGTAGAAGACATCCCCCCGGGAATATATTTCAGGATGTAGAAGACATCCCCCCCAGGAATATATTTCAGGATGTAGAAGACATCCCCCCGGGAATATATTTCAGGATGTAGAAGACATCCCCCCCAGGAATATATTTCAGGATGTAGAAGACATCCCCCCCAGGAATATATTTCAGGATGTAGAAGACATCCCCCCAGGAATATATTTCAGGATGTAGAAGACATCCCCCACAGGAATATATTTCAGGATGTAGAAGACATCCCCCCGGGAATATATTTCAGGATGTAGAAGACATCCCCCCAGGAATATATTTCAGGATGTAGAAGACATCCCCCCCAGGAATATATTTCAGGATGTAGAAGACATCCCCCCAGGAATATATTTCAGTATGTAGAAGACATCCCCCCCAGGAATATATTTCAGGATGTAGAAGACATCCCCCCAGGAATATATTTCAGGATGTAGAAGACATCCCCCCATGAATATATTTCACGATGTAGAAGACATACCCCCCAGGGAATATATTTCAGGATGTAGAAGACATCCCCCCAGGAATATATTTCAGGATGTAGAAGACACACCCCCCAGGAATATATTTCGGGATGTAGAAGACATCCCCCCCAGGAATATATTTCAGGATGTAGAAGACATCCCCCCCAGGAATATATTTCAGGATGTAGAAGACATCCCCCCCAGGAATATATTTCAGGATGTAGAAGACATCCCCCCAGGAATATATTTCAGGATGTAGAAGACATCCTCCCCAGGAATATATTTCAGGATGTAGAAGACATCCCCCCCGGGAATATATTTCAGGATGTAGAAGAAATACCCCCCAGGAATATATTTCAGGATGTAGAAGACATCCCTCCCAGGAATATATTTCAGGATGTAGAAGACATCCCCCCAGGAATATATTTCAGGATGTAGAAGACATCCCCTCAGGAATATATTTCAGGATGTAGAAGACATCCTCCCAGGAATATATTTCAGGATGTAGAAGACATCCCCCCAGGGAATATAATTAAGGATATAGAAGACATCCCCCCGGGAATATATTTCAGGATGTAGAAGACATCCCCCCTGGGAATATATTTCAGGATGTAGAAGACATCCCCCCGGGAATATATTTCAGGATGTAGAAGACATCCCCCCGGGAATATATTTCAGGATGTAGAAGACATACCCCCAGGAATATATTTCAGGATGTAGAAGACATCCCCCCAGGAATATATTTCAGGATGTAGAAGACATCCCCCCGGGAATATATTTCAGGATGTCTTCCCCCAGGAATATATTTCAGGATGTAGAAGACATCCCCCCAGGAATATATTTCAGGATGTAGAAGACATCCCCCCAGGAATATATTTCAGGATGTAGAAGACATCCCCCACAGGAATATATTTCAGGATGTAGAAGACATCCCCCTGGGAATATATTTCAGAATGTAGAAGACATGCCCCCAGGAATATATTTCAGGATGTAGAAGACATCCCCCCCAGGAATATATTTCAGGATGTAGAAGACATCCCCCCAGGAATATATTTCAGGATGTAGAAGACATCCCCCCCAGGAATATATTTCAGGATGTAGAAGACATCCCCCCAGGAATATATTTCAGGATGTAGAAGACATACCCCCCAGGAAAATATTTCAGGATGTAGAAGACATCCCCCCAGGAATATATTTCAGGATGTAGAAGACATCCCCCCCAGGAATATATTTCAGGATATAGAAGACATCCCCCCCAGGAATATATTTCAGGATGTAGAAGACATCCCCCCAGGAATATATTTCAGGATGTAGAAGACATCCTCCCCAGGAATATATTTCAGGATGTAGAAGACATCACCTCAGGAATATATTTCAGGATGTAGAAGACATACCCCCAGGAATATATTTCAGGATGTAGAAGACATACCCCCAGGAATATATTTCAGGATGTAGAAGACATCCCCCCAGGAATATATTTCAGCATGTAGAAGACATCCCCCCAGGAATATATTTCAGGATGTAGAAGACATCCCCCCGGGAATATATTTCAGGATGTAGAAGACATCACGCCCAGGAATATATTTCAGGATGTAGAAGACATCCCCTCAGGAATATATTTCAGGATGTAGAAGACATCCCCCCAGGAATATATTTCAGCATGTAGAAGACATCCCCCCAGGAATATATTTCAGGATGTAGAAGACATCCCCTCAGGAATATATTTCAGGATGTAGAAGACATACCCCCAGGAATATATTTCAGGATGTAGAAGACATCCCCCCGGGAATATATTTCAGGATGTAGAAGACATCCCCCCCAGGAATATATTTCAGGATGTAGAAGACATCCCCCCGGGAATATATTTCAGGATGTAGAAGACATCCCCCCCAGGAATATATTTCAGGATGTAGAAGACATCCCCCCAGGAATATATTTCAGGATGTAGAAGACATCCCCCCAGGAATATATTTCAGGATGTAGAAGACATCCCCCACAGGAATATATTTCAGGATGTAGAAGACATCCCCCCGGGAATATATTTCAGGATGTAGAAGACATCCCCCCAGGAATATATTTCAGGATGTAGAAGACATCCCCCCCAGGAATATATTTCAGGATGTAGAAGACATCCCCCCAGGAATATATTTCAGTATGTAGAAGACATCCCCCCCAGGAATATATTTCAGGATGTAGAAGACATTCCCCCAGGAATATATTTCAGGATGTAGAAGACATCCCCCCATGAATATATTTCACGATGTAGAAGACATACCCCCCAGGGAATATATTTCAGGATGTAGAAGACATCCCCCCAGGAATATATTTCAGGATGTAGAAGACACACCCCCCAGGAATATATTTCGGGATGTAGAAGACATCCCCCCCAGGAATATATTTCAGGATGTAGAAGACATCCCCCCCAGGAATATATTTCAGGATGTAGAAGACATCCCCCCCAGGAATATATTTCAGGATGTAGAAGACATCCCCCCAGGAATATATTTCAGGATGTAGAAGACATCCTCCCCAGGAATATATTTCAGGATGTAGAAGACATCCCCTCAGGAATATATTTCAGGATGTAGAAGACATACCCCCAGGAATATATTTCAGGATGTAGAAGACATACCCACAGGAATATATTTCAGGATGTAGAAGACATCCCCCCCAGGAATATATTTCAGCATGTAGAAGACATCCCCCCAGGAATATATTTCAGGATGTAGAAGACATCACCCGGGGAATATATTTCAGGATGTAGAAGACATCACCCCCAGGAATATATTTCAGGATGTAGAAGACATACCCCCAGGAATATATTTCAGGATGTAGAAGACATCCCCTCAGGAATATATTTCAGGATGTAGAAGACATCCCCCCTGGGAATATATTTCAGGATGTAGAAGACATCCCCCCAGGAATATATTTCAGGATGTAGAAGACATCCTCCCCAGGAATATATTTCAGGATGTAGAAGACATACCCCCAGGAATATATTTCAGGATGTAGAAGACATCCCCCCGGGAATATATTTCAGGATGTAGAAGACATCCCCTCAGGAATATATTTCAGGATGTAGAAGACATCCTCCCAGGAATATATTTCAGGATGTAGAAGACATCCCCCCAGGGAATATATTTCAGGATATAGAAGACATCCCCCCGGGAATATATTTCAGGATGTAGAAGACATCCCCCCTGGGAATATATTTCAGGATGTAGAAGACATCCCCCCGGGAATATATTTCAGGATGTAGAAGACATACCCCCAGGAATATATTTCAGGATGTAGAAGACATCCCCCCAGGAATATATTTCAGGATGTAGAAGACATCCTCCCCAGGAATATATTTCAGGATGTAGAAGACATCACCTCAGGAATATATTTCAGGATGTAGAAGACATACCCCCAGGAATATATTTCAGGATGTAGAAGACATACCCCCAGGAATATATTTCAGGATGTAGAAGACATCCCCCCAGGAATATATTTCAGTATGTAGAAGACATCCCCCCAGGAATATATTTCAGGATGTAGAAGACATCCCCCCGGGAATATATTTCAGGATGTAGAAGACATCCCCCCCAGGAATATATTTCAGCATGTAGAAGACATCCCCCCAGGAATATATTTCAGGATGTAGAAGACATCCCCTCAGGAATATATTTCAGGATGTAGAAGACATACCCCCAGGAATATATTTCAGGATGTAGAAGACATCCCCTCAGGAATATATTTCAGGATGTAGAAGACATCCCCCCGGGAATATATTTCAGGATGTAGAAGACATCCCCCCGGGAATATATTTCAGGATGTAGAAGACATCCCCCCCAGGAATATATTTCAGGATGTAGAAGACATCCCCCCGGGAATATATTTCAGGATGTAGAAGACATCCCCCCCAGGAATATATTTCAGGATGTAGAAGACATCCCCCCAGGAATATATTTCAGGATGTAGAAGACATCCCCCCAGGAATATATTTCAGGATGTAGAAGACATCCCCCACAGGAATATATTTCAGGATGTAGAAGACATCCCCCCGGGAATATATTTCAGGATGTAGAAGACATCCCCCCAGGAATATATTTCAGGATGTAGAAGACATCCCCCCCAGGAATATATTTCAGGATGTAGAAGACATCCCCCCAGGAATATATTTCAGTATGTAGAAGACATCCCCCCCAGGAATATATTTCAGGATGTAGAAGACATCCCCCCAGGAATATATTTCAGGATGTAGAAGACATCCCCCCATGAATATATTTCACGATGTAGAAGACATACCCCCCAGGAATATATTTCAGGATGTAGAAGACATCCCCCCAGGAATATATTTCAGGATGTAGAAGACATACCCCCCAGGAATATATTTCGGGATGTAGAAGACATCCCCCCAGGAATATATTTCAGGATGTAGAAGACATCCCCCCCCAGGAATATATTTCAGGATGTAGAAGACATCCCCCCCAGGAATATATTTCAGGATGTAGAAGACATCCCCCCAGGAATATATTTCAGTATGTAGAAGACATCCCCCCAGGAATATATTTCAGGATGTAGAAGACATCCCCCCGGGAATATATTTCAGGATGTAGAAGACATCACGCCCAGGAATATATTTCAGGATGTAGAAGACATCCCCTCAGGAATATATTTCAGGATGTAGAAGACATCCCCCCCAGGAATATATTTCAGCATGTAGAAGACATCCCCCCAGGAATATATTTCAGGATGTAGAAGACATCCCCTCAGGAATATATTTCAGGATGTAGAAGACATACCCCCAGGAATATATTTCAGGATGTAGAAGACATCCCCTCAGGAATATATTTCAGGATGTAGAAGACATCCCCCCGGGAATATATTTCAGGATGTAGAAGACATCCCCCCGGGAATATATTTCAGGATGTAGAAGACATCCCCCCCAGGAATATATTTCAGGATGTAGAAGACATCCCCCCGGGAATATATTTCAGGATGTAGAAGACATCCCCCCCAGGAATATATTTCAGGATGTAGAAGACATCCCCCCAGGAATATATTTCAGGATGTAGAAGACATCCCCCCAGGAATATATTTCAGGATGTAGAAGACATCCCCCACAGGAATATATTTCAGGATGTAGAAGACATCCCCCCGGGAATATATTTCAGGATGTAGAAGACATCCCCCCAGGAATATATTTCAGGATGTAGAAGACATCCCCCCCAGGAATATATTTCAGGATGTAGAAGACATCCCCCCAGGAATATATTTCAGTATGTAGAAGACATCCCCCCCAGGAATATATTTCAGGATGTAGAAGACATCCCCCCAGGAATATATTTCAGGATGTAGAAGACATCCCCCCATGAATATATTTCACGATGTAGAAGACATACCCCCCAGGAATATATTTCAGGATGTAGAAGACATCCCCCCAGGAATATATTTCAGGATGTAGAAGACATACCCCCCAGGAATATATTTCGGGATGTAGAAGACATCCCCCCAGGAATATATTTCAGGATGTAGAAGACATCCCCCCCCAGGAATATATTTCAGGATGTAGAAGACATCCCCCCCAGGAATATATTTCAGGATGTAGAAGACATCCCCCCAGGAATATATTTCAGGATGTAGAAGACATCCTCCCCAGGAATATATTTCAGGATGTAGAAGACATCCCCTCAGGAATATATTTCAGGATGTAGAAGACATACCCCCAGGAATATATTTCAGGATGTAGAAGACATACCCACAGGAATATATTTCAGGATGTAGAAGACATCCCCCCCAGGAATATATTTCAGCATGTAGAAGACATCCCCCCAGGAATATATTTCAGGATGTAGAAGACATCCCCCGGGGAATATATTTCAGGATGTAGAAGACATCACCCCCAGGAATATATTTCAGGATGTAGAAGACATACCCCCCAGGAATATATTTCAGGATGTAGAAGACATCCCCCCGGGAATATATTTCAGCATGTAGAAGACATCCCCCCAGGAATATATTTCAGGATGTAGAAGACATACCCCCAGGAATATATTTCAGGATGTAGAAGACATCCCCTCAGGAATATATTTCAGGATGTAGAAGACATCCCCCCTGGGAATATATTTCAGGATGTAGAAGACATCCCCCCCAGGAATATATTTCAGGATGTAGAAGACATCCTCCCCAGGAATATATTTCAGGATGTAGAAGACATACCCCCAGGAATATATTTCAGGATGTAGAAGTCATCCCCCCCAGGAATATATTTCAGGATGTAGAAGACATCCCCCCAGGAATATATTTCAGGATGTAGAAGACATCCCCCCAGGAATATATTTCAGGATGTAGAAGACATCCCCCCCGGGAATATATTTCAGGATGTAGAAGACATACCCCCCAGGAATATATTTCAGGATGTAGAAGACATCCCTCCCAGGAATATATTTCAGGATGTAGAAGACATCCCCCCGGGAATATATTTCAGGATGTAGAAGACATCCCCTCAGGAATATATTTCAGGATGTAGAAGACATCCTCCCAGGAATATATTTCAGGATGTAGAAGACATCCCCCCAGGGAATATATTTCAGGATATAGAAGACATCCCCCCGGGAATATATTTCAGGATGTAGAAGACATCCCCCCTGGGAATATATTTCAGGATGTAGAAGACATCCCCCCCAGGAATATATTTCAGGATGTAGAAGACATCCCCCACAGCATGTCACATCAGCATCCAACTCTGCAGGAGTTTGATGTATGAATTGTGTATGTAGTGTAAAAACTGTAGGAAATAGGTCCCAAAAACTGTCAAGAATAATAAACAAGAAAAAGTATGAGCAATAACAATAGTGTGCTTTGCATGCTGAAAGCACAGAAATAATAATAACTTTTCATATGTTATAACAGAAAATAGGACTAATATAATATACTGAATAGCCAGCATCTTACCATCAAAACAAACACCCCACAGTTGTTTGAGAAACCTTGCTTTGATAGGCCCTGTGGTGTGAACAAGGTACACTTTTCAATTAAGGAATGACAATCAAATGGTTCAGTTCAGTGGAATAATTTAAAGAAATACCTAACCTGAACATCATCTGCACCAAAAGTCCTCCAAGGTCCAGGGGACAAGATCTGAGCAATGTTTCTGTGAACACAGTGCATGTGAAAGTAAAGAAAAAGTACACTTCAACAGCTTTTTATACTCCAGCGCATAACAGTTTTGAACACCGTTGGAACTGAATTAGCCCAGAGGCTCGACTCCATTTTTTTTGGGGGGGGGGGGTCATAATGGGTTCAAAGAGAACTGCCCCACTGATAATGTTATCCATGGTTCTGTTTCCCTCTGTTTAATGCACCGAATGGGAAATTATGTATCATACATGTATGTAAGTACATACATATTTTACATAGTACATTTTACTTTAAATAAAACAGAGCCACAGATTTAAAAAAAAAAATAATTGGACAAGTGGTCTAAAACTGAACTAGCACTATCCAGATGGGATGAAACTGGGTGCCCTAAAACCTGAATGGTTGGGTGTGACTTTCATCTCTCCAGCCAGTGCTATGGCAGGATCTTGAAAGAAAATCTCCCTAGCTTGTGGCCTCAGTATCTGTTAAATGTGTTCAAATACGAACAGACACATTTTGACATACAGCTTTCAAACCTATAACATTAAAGTTGTAGGATGTATACTAAAAAACCAGAGGTAGTGGTTAATGAAACATAGTTATGACGCATATTAATTCTAGCAAAGAATAAGATCGGAAATGAGCAACTTCGTTTTACAGTAAACAAACAATAACAAAGGAAAAACTACATTTACTTACACATATTGTCCAATGTTTTTATCCGTGTAGGTTAGGTTCGTTTAAGATTCGCTTTCGTTGACGTTGCTACCTTCGACGTGAACCTCAACTTGGGTGACCTTGAAGGAGAAGGGAAGGGTTACACGCGTTTGAGTCCGCCCACATTGAGCCCGGCCCGGAACTGCACACTCCAGGCAGGGACTTGTCGACTATTTGCATTGTCCTCCCCTCTTTTACACCGCTGCTACTATCTGTTGTTATCATGTATTTTTAGTCCCTTTAATAACTCTACCTACATGTACATATTACCTCAACTAACCGGTGCCCCCTCATATTGACTCTGTACCGGTTCCCCCCTGTATACAGTCTCGCTATTGTTATTTTACTGCTGCTCTTTAATTACCTGTTACTTTTATTTCTTAGTCTTATCCGTATTTTTTAAAACTGAGTTGTTTAGGGGCTCGTAAGTAAGCATTTCACTGTAAGGTCTACACTTGTTGTATGTGTGTGACTAATACAATTTGATTTGACTAGTGGTCACTGTCATGTGTCAATCATGCATGTAACGGTACCGACCACATTTCTAAACCAAATTCCAGCATCTCTCAGAGCCTGAAGAAAATTAAGGATCTTGATGATTAGGCTAACATGCGAAGAATACAAGATATTACATTGAGTTACATAAGTTATTGTGTTTTATTTGGCACTTTTAATTTGTGTGAATAATACTGCCCCCTAAACACGGAATAGGAATGTAGGTGATAATAAGATAATTGTAATATTTTCCCTTCAAGTGGAGGGCTGAACATTCAGACTTTGCCAGCAAACACCGGAGAAAACGGAGCAAGCCAACTCAGAGACGGACGGAGAGGGTGCAATGATGAGGCAGAGCGGACCCACAGCTCTACTTTCTTTATTCTACCTTAAGCGCAGGATGGCGAAAGTCTACATTCTCTGAGGAAGTGGCGTAAATTGCAAGGTCTTCACAGATAAAACCAGAGAAAGGCAGGAATTTTACTGCAGCTCCCAAACACTACGGGAAAGCGCGGGAATATATTATTGGAGGGATTTATACGGATCGAAACGCATCAAAATCCACGTTTTTAATGAAGATTTGAGGACCCAGCGCCTAATCCGACTTCAGAGACGAAATAAATGTGAATCTAAATAACTTATTGTGATAAGGAAAGAGTTGAACGAATATGATATGATCCATCCGACTTCGTTCGAGAAGGAATTTAGATTGCCCTTTTAAAATGATGAACTCTCTATTTGGAGACAGGCTGTGAGCACAGTCGTTTTGCCCCAAAAAATTGTAATAGCTGTTTTGCATTCATTTGAAGTGAGTGTAAAAATGATGGTTATCAACGATTGAAACGAGCTCTACGGTACCTCTCACAAGCCGAACAGTAGGGTATTTTGCTTTTGAAATGATATTTTCAATGCATTTGTTCGCAATGCGTAACGTTACCCTTGCGTGTTTTCCAAATCCTGCTTGAAAAGGTATGTCCCATAGACTAGCCTACTCAACGGGATGAGAGGAGACTAATGCTCGTTGACTATTTTATACATCACAACTGAATGGGTTGGCTGGACGGCAACCGCGACAAGAGGAGCAACATTAGACGCATCATAAAACAAAGAAACATTTAAAACTTTTATTTTGATAACTTCGAAAATAGAGAGCCCACGTTTAGTCTGGAATACAAGAATAGATGATTCTCAAAAGACATAGGACGACATAAATCTTCCACTATGTTCAAAGGTGGTAAGTGTGCTTTAACTTTTTATCATCATCAGTCCGACTGAGTTATTATTATGCCAAAAACACCTTGTGGTTGTTCAGTATTTTCCTCCAATGAATAGTGCGCAAATGCTTAGTTGACTACAATGTGTTATGTTATCATGTCTGCTGCTATGGGTGATGACAAATATGTTATGATGATACAGTTCACCAGCACCGTAGGCTAATGATTCTTGCAGGTAATGAGCGAGAACGTGGCAGTTTATTGCGACGACGAAATGGTTTCCAGATTTGCACAACATTAAGCCCTGTGTGCGCGAGCCTGGCGTGAATGAAATATTCAGACATAGGCCTACCACGAATAATATATTTGATATTAACGGCTGATGCCGCACTGCAGTTTATGAGTTGTGTTCAGTCTCTGTCTCTCGGATAAGCATTATGTGCCTTCTGATTATAGCATTCTTGGGCATTGATCAAGGGCTGGCTAGGTGATATGGACAAGACAGGCGCGGCATAATGCTTTATGAAGGATATATGTGGGTGGTCAGTAACCAGAATAAAATATTTTCCTTTTAAATTGACAGTTGCTCCTGACTTTATATAGAATTCAAACATTGATTTATGCTGACAATGTCACGACCTGAACCACTTCTGATTACACATGAACATACATTTAACCCCGTCTATCCCCATGGCATTCCACACACTCACGCACGCACACACACACACGATCTCCATATTCTCATTGAATTTGCTGCTGAAGAACAGTCATATTATTTGACCCTGAGTAGCAATGGTCAAAGCATTCTTAATGCCTTAGTAATACCGTTGTAATTGGTCTGCTGGTTTTGATGCGATCTTTCTGATATTTTGCTCTCTTGATCATTTGACTCCTTTGATTCTTTCAATATGAAGATTATATACTTGAAGAAAAACAATTTCAAAAATCTTTCATCATTTTACTTTTTGACAAAATGGTTCCCCTCATTTCGCCCAGCATCAATAGAAGGCCACTGTTTGGCTTTCAACTATGTGTGCCTATGCATTGCTCACAACTCCTTTAATGCATGCAGCATTACTGTAGCTCTCCCTGACAGTCATCATCAGATTGATTATTGATCCAGGGTTGGAGATGTGATGTCTCTATGATGAACTCACATAGCCAGTAACTAACTGTCTGTGCTTCAAGGACCCTGATCATTATGTGAACTGAACAGACTCTTCAGGTTAGCTAGGAACTCACTGTTGAGTCAGGAGATGGAGTACCCCATCCACTTAAAACAGGAGTTTACAGATGTAGGATCTTCATTTGAGCCAGATTTCTACAGGAAAATAATCCTGCCGCAAAGGAAATGTGAATTATTATGTGCATTGTAATTAATGACATTTTTGTAGGGATTGATACATTTTTCGTAAGGGAAAATCAAGTCTGGAAAACAAACTTCAGAAGCCTTTTTAAACCTCAAATACACTACACGTTTTACATTTCCTGCATTGCAGGAAAGTTCTCCTGCAACAGGGTGATCAAATTAAAATCCTACATATGTTGTTTGAGTGAGTTAGAAGGTAGAGTGTTTTAGTGCATAATGTATGACTGAGCTCCAGGCCACTATGCATACTGTCTGTCAGCTGCTGTTTTCATGGTCATGTAAATTGTATTTATTTTACCTTTATTTAACAAGGCAAGTCAGTTAAGAACAAATTGTTATTTTCAATGGCAGCCTAGGAACAGTGGGTTAACTGCCTTGTTCAGGGGCAGAACAACAGATTTCTACCTTGTCAGCTCGGGGATTCGATCTAGCAACCTTTCGGTTATAAGTCCAACTCTCTAACCACTAGGCTACCTAGTGCCGCTAAATGCTGCTTATGGTCATTGTATGGCAGTAAACACTCCAGTGCTTTACTTGGTGCTATTATTGTGGTACACTTTACAGTTGTATTTGCTGTGCAGGATACTAACACACAATGAGAACACTTCAAATAACATGCATGGCATGAATACTGTACAAACATGACCAAGATAGTCAGGATGGCTATAAAAAAAGTGTTTGTTTGGCCAAGAAACATACAATTATTTTTTGCAAATGTACTATTATTTGCAATAAAATGTAATGACAATTCAAATTATTAATTTGAAAGTTGTGTTGGAACTCTTGAATGTGCTTTCTTGCTTTTGAAGTCAGCCGGCCGTGACCGCGCACAATTGGCCCAGCGTCATCCAGGTTCGGGGAGGGTTTGGCCGGACGCGATTTTGTTGCCCCATCGCGCTCTAGCGATTCCTTGTGGAGGGTCGGGCGCCTGCAAGCTGACTTCGGTTGCCAACTGGACAGTGTTTCCTTCCGAGACATTGGTGCAGCAGGCTTCCAGGTTAAGTGAGTAGTGTGTCAAGAAGCAGTGTGGCTTGGCGGGGTCGTGTTTCGGAGGACGCACGGCTCTCGACCGTCACCTCTCCCGAGTCCGTACGGAAGTTGCAGCGATGGGACAAGACTGTAACTACCAATTAGATACAACGAAATCGGGGAGAAAAATACATTTAAAAAAAGAAACTCAGTATGCCAAAAATCCCTCCAATCAGAATAGACTGTTGATGAGGCATCAGCCAGTTTTAGCAGGAACAATCCAGAAGATGTTTGGTGAGTTAGACGTACAGTATACGCCCTGAACAACATGTTGTGGGGAGTCTGGCTGATGCATCCGGCCTGACATTTGGTGAGTGACACGTTTCCCTTTCAAATTGAGTTATTGAGAGTGTGGCATGACAGCAGAAGCACTACTCAGGTTGACAAGAGAAGTCGTGACTAGCTGTGTAATTATTACCATGTGATTAGCCTCGGAAATGCTGGCTTCTCACGTTCTGTTCCAATAGTTGAGTCGACAAAACGAGATTTGAAAGGATGGCGCCGTGAGATTACCAAGTAATGGACTGGAGCTGAACAGGGTATTGGCATTACACATGTTTTGTCACCCAATGGATGATTTGTATGTAGCTGCGCCAGAATAGTAAGCCTACCAACCTGATCTGAGTTTTGTTGATGTTGTATGGAATCCAAAGTAAGTCTGGTCAATAAGCCGACCTGATGTGGAAATGTTCTCTGTCTAGGCGTGCAGTACAATGTCTATGTATGCAAAGTGATGTAGGTGTGCCATGCCAGTCCTATCTGTGTGTGAACAGCATGTGTGTCTGAGTCTGCTGTCCCTGTTTTTGGTTTCTGTCCCTATCCCTAATCCCTGTGTGTGTGGCCCTCTTGCTCAGTGCTAGTGGTCTGTTACCCTTCCCTGCTTCCCTGGGTTGTGATTACTATGCAGGTTATACAAATAAATATGTATAAACTCCCAGTAATTTATTGGTTAAACCGTCAACGTTTTGGCATCACTGTGCCTTCTTCAGGGTGACCCTGTGATCAGTGATGCCGAAACGATGGTGTTTTACCCAATAAATGACTGGGAGTTTATGTATGTAGAGCGCCTCTTTATTTATTTGTATAGCTTACAGTTTATTCGCCCTTAGTCAGCACCTCTACACTAAATTATTTTATCTGGGTGTGTGCCAACTCAAGGTTTTATTATACTATGCAGGTTATACCATCTCTCTCTCTCTCTCTCTCTCTCTCTCTCTCTCTCTCTCTCTCTCTCTCTCTCTCTCTCTCTCACTCTCTCTTTCTTTGTCTGTCTCTCTCTCGCTCTCCATACCCAGTCATCCATGGAACAGACACGGGGAGATGTGTCAGAGTAGTGCTGCGATAGATAGAGGGAGGTGTGATGTCGACTGTATATACCCTGCTGTGATGTGCTATAATTGCTGGTGCATGTCACTCAGGCTTATAGGGGGCTGGATACAGGCTTTCCTTGGCCATTTTGAGACTTTCCTGTCTCTACGCATTCACGATCTCACCCACTCACCTGCACCCACACAGACAAGTACACACATGCACACACGCGGCCACTCACGCACACGCACGCACACGCACACACACACACACACACACACACACACACACACACACACACACACACACACACACACACACACACACACACACACACACACCACACACACACACACACTTGTCCATTGACATTCTGTAAGCACTATACCCACAGTGTTAGTTTGTACTTTTCATTTGTGTTCATCCTCTGCATAAAGAAGACATTCAGACTGACAAGGTTTTTACAAAATATCTTATTGGGAAATGTGTCTGATCAACATAAAGCACTGCTCAGACTCCAATAATGTAATGAATGTACTTTGAGAGAACAAAACATTGCAAATCTAGCAAGATGTCAGCTTGCGCAGCCTAACTGTACTCTGATGTTGAATGAATGCTAATTATTGGAAAATTGTGATAGTTCTCCCTCTCAAACACAGCATCTAAGACGAACAAAAGCCCAACGCTTCCTTCATCATTCAGCTCCATCACCACAGAATATACAGAGATAATTGTTTGAGCAATCAAATTTAGTAGCATAGAGTAATCACTCTCTGTAAATCATCTCTAATTATGTGCCAGAGTAGTAGCACATTGCCTATTGAGTTGGCCCTGTTGTTTTCCAGTACATGCAGTGCATGGTGGAGGGGACAACAGAGAGGATTTACCAATAATGAGCCCAGTGGAACACAATGTAAAGGACTAAGGAAAACACCTGTGGCCCCAGTCAGTCAGCTCTCAGTCTCCAGCCCTGCCCTGCCTACTCCCAGGGCTCACTGAGTGGGTGCTAGGGAACCCAGCTCAGCCTTACAGCTCCCACTCAGTCAGCTCTCAGCAGCACTAGGGAGACAAGCTGATCAAATAACCAACTATCAACCTCTCAGGCATCAAGAGGCCCTCCATGACTATCTGTCTGTCAGAGATGGTTTTTCACCCAGAGATAATATAATATCCTAGACGTCACCAGTCTCCATTCTAGATACCTTCAGCAGAGGTCTAGACTCACAGTCAGGGGGAATTTACATCTATCTTTGTCACTGAAGGACAAACAGCAGTCTGGCCAGAGCTGAAATCACATAGACAGTACCCTGAGGCAAAGCCTCCTCAGAACAATGATTTGATATCACCATGGATTTACACAGCACAGTATCTGACTCTAAATACCCATCTGTCACTTTATGTGTGGAGAACATTCAGACAGCCAGACCAAATGAGGGAACTTGTTCTGTGACTTATATTTAAAGAGGCCATTTGAATAGAACATAATAATCTCCTAACATGTTGTCATGATTGCACTACGACTTATTGTGATGCAAAGTATTCCTGTGGTTGTGGATTGTGGGCTAGGTATGAGGGGTGCTGTGGGTTTAGGGTTGGGTATGAGGGGTGCTGTGGGCTATGTATGAGGGTTGCTGTGGGTTTAGGGTTGGGTATGAGGTGTGCTGTGGGCTAGGTATGAGGGTTGCTGTGGGTTTAGGGCTAGGTATGAGGGTTGCTGTGGGTTTAGGGCTGGGTATGAGGGGTGCTGTGGGTTTAGGGTTGGGTATGAGGGGTGCTATGGGTTTAGGGCTGGGTATGAGGGGTGCTGTGGGTTTAGGGCTGGGTATGAGGGGTGCTGTGGGTTTAGGGTTGGGTATGAGGGGTGCTGTGGGTTTATGGCTGGGTATGAGGGGTGCTGTGGGTTTAGGGCTGGGTATGAGGGGTGCTGTGGGTTTAGGGCTGGGTATGAGGGGTGCTGTGGGTTTAGGGCTGGGTATGAGGCGTGCTGTGGGTTTAGGGCTGGGTATGAGGGGTGCTGTGGGTTTAGGGCTGGGTATGAGGGGTGCTGTGGGTTTAGGGCTGGGTATGAGGGGTGCTGTGGGTTTATGGCTGGGTATGAGGCGTGCTGTGGGTTTAGGGCTGGGTATGAGGGGTGCTGTGGGTTTATGGCTGGGTATGAGGGGTGCTGTGGGTTTAGGGCTGGGTATGAGGGGTGCTGTGGGTTTAGGGCTAGGTATGAGGGGTGCTGTGGGTTTAGGGCTGGGTATGAGGGGTGCTATGGGTTTAGGGCTGGGTATGAGGTGTCATGACGTTGGCCTGTGGGTAAGGTTTATGACCCCCCCATAAATACCCTTCTCCCTTCCCCTCTCTCCCTGACCCTACTGAAGGACTTGAATAGCCTGTGTTAAATATAGAGAGTCTGGGAACATCAAAGAAATTGGGAAAAGGAACCATCTTTTGATAATAAAACCAGTTGGAAATATGCTTGATAACGTAATGAGTATGTATGTCAGTTCATTGTCATCTGAGACATTATGACTGATGACAGGACGACATAAACTGCACCTGAGAAAGTATACACCCTCTAGTTATCAGAGTCACATGGAATTGTTATGCAATTGAAATGTTTGATATTGAAATTGTTTGTTAGGAGATTAAATGTAATTTTAGCTTCCAAATGAGAGAATTGGGTTTTCATAAGGAAAGGGCCCTGCCCGATCAGTGGCCAACCCTGTGAAGAGACATGGGGTTATAAACGATGAAACACCTCCTTCCCTCCTCTCCACTATATAAGTCTTTGACGAAAAGACATTCGGGTTCCAGTACGGGAGGTCTGCAGCCTGCGTCAGAAGGACACACATGTTAACTAAACCATATCAAGGACAGAACTAAGCCAACCTCGGCGTGAGCTTTGATGGCGAATGGTATGAACTTTGAGCTTATTCACTACAGAAGTGATACTTCCTAGCCGTTGAGTTAGCGCTGCTAACGTGGGCTAGGAAAGGACGGACGACGGATCCAGTCTAACAACCAGACGAAGATACCACCACGTATCCAATTTGCCACTATTGACATTCTTCCACACTACAGGAAGATCTGTTGGCCAACCCGGCCAGCATCTACGACCAACCTACCGAAGCGCAGCTCAGAGTAAATATTTATTGCATTTTCCTTTTCCAAATGGGCGGTAATTTAGAATGCATAAGATAATGTATTTACGATAGCATAGCTGCTGTTTCTTTGTTCCTAAATCTTCCCGCCCTTTCATTCAAGCCCAACCCCCTTTCCTTTGTGTAACCAGCCATGATACAGGCTCCGTTCACCAGGACGTTTTCTGTATGACATCATTGTATTCTGTGTATTTGTAATTCTGTGTGATTAGTTCGGTATTTAGTAAATAAATAATTCAACCCAATTTTGTATTGCTGATTCAACTTGTTAGCCAGGGTTCGTGAAGATAACCAAGAATTTACAACTTTCATGATGAGACTGAAAATAAGATAAGGGTTAATATTGACTGCTATCGATGTAAAATATTACTAAGTATTTTAAGAGTTTATTCGGAAGATAACAGCTCTATAAACATTCTTCTGTGGTGCCCCGACTTTCTAGTTAATTACATTTACATGATTAGCTTAATCAGGTAATATTAATTACAGAGAAATAATTTTATAAGTTAGCATGTCATATCAATTAATCCGGCATAGCCAAAGACACGACAGAGGGGTGCTGTGGGTTTAGGGCTAGGTATGAGGGGTGCTATGGGTTTAGGGCTGGGTATGAGGGGTGCTGTGGGTTTAGGGCTGGGTATGAGGGGTGCTGTGGGTTTAGGGCTGGGTATGAGGGGTGCTGTGGGTTTAGGGTTGGGTATGAGGGGTGCTGTGGGTTTATGGCTGGGTATGAGGGGTGCTGTGGGTTTAGGGCTGGGTATGAGGGGTGCTGTGGGTTTAGGGCTGGGTATGAGGGGTGCTGTGGGTTTAGGGCTGGGTATGAGGGGTGCTATGGGTTTAGGGCTAGGTATGAGGGGTGCTGTGGGTTTAGGGCTGGGTATGAGGGGTGCTGTGGGTTTAGGGCTGGGTATGAGGGGTGCTATGGGTTTAGGGCTGGGTATGAGGGGTGCTGTGGGTTTATGGCTGGGTATGAGGGGTGCTATGGGTTTAGGGCTGGGTATGAGGGGTGCTGTGGGTTTAGGGCTGGGTATGAGGGGTGCTATGGGTTTAGGGCTGGGTATGAGGGGTGCTGTGGGTTTAGGGCTGGGTATGAGGGGTGCTGTGGGTTTAGGGCTGGGTATGAGGGGTGCTATGGGTTTAGGGCTGGGTATGAGGGGTGCTGTGGGTTTAGGGCTGGGTATGAGGGGTGCTGTGGGTTTAGGGCTAGGTATGAGGGGTGCTGTGGGTTTATGGCTGGGTTTGAGGGGTGCTATGGGTTTAGGGCTGGGTATGAGGCGTGCTGTGGGTTTATGGCTAGGTATGAGGGGTGCTGTGCGTTTAGGGCTGGGTATGAGGGGTGCTGTGGGTTTAGGGCTGGGTATGAGGGGTGCTGTGGGTTTAGGGCTAGGTATGAGGGGTGCTGTGGGTTTATGGCTGGGTATGAGGCGTGCTGTGGGTTTAGGGCTGGGTATGAGGGGTGCTGTGGGTTTATGGCTGGGTATGAGGGGTGCTGTGGGTTTATGGCTGGGTATGAGGCGTGCTGTGGGTTTAGGGCTGGGTATGAGCGGTGCTGTGGGTTTAGGGCTAGGTATGAGGCGTGCTGTGGGTTTAGGGCTGGGTATGAGGGATGCTATGGGTTTATGGCTGGGTATGAGGGGTGCTGTGGGTTTATGGCTGGGTATGAGGGGTGCTGTGGGTTTATGGCTGGGTATGAGGCGTGCTGTGGGTTTAGTGCTGGGTATGAGGCGTGCTGTGGGTTTATGGCTGGGTATGAGGCGTGCTGTGGGTTTAGGGCTAGGTATGAGGGGTGCTGTGGGTTTATGGCTGGGTATGAGGGGTGCTGTGGGTTTAGGGCTAGGTATGAGGGGTGCTGTGGGTTTATGGCTGGGTATGAGAGGTGCTGTGGGTTTAGGGCTGGGTATGAGGGGTGCTGTGGGTTTAGGGCTGGGTATGAGGGGTGTTGTGGGTTTAGGGTTGGGTATGAGGCGTGCTGTGGGTTTAGGGCTGGGTATGAGGGGTGCTGTGGGTTTATGGCTAGGTATGAGGTGGGGTTTAGGGCTGGGTATGAGTCGTGCTGGGGTTTAGGGCTATGTAGACAGGAGTGTAGGGGGGATGTGAAGAGGAGAATATAGAGTGGAGCAAAAACATAAACCTCAGACTGATCCCTTAAATCTTTCTAAACTCCCTGAAAAACAGAAAGCGAATCCAGGGTGAGAACAGTGTTGCCAATCCTAATCTGACGCTTGTTTAAAAATGTCTATTTTAAGACTCTCTTCCTGTCTCTTTTGATAACAAAAAAAGAACACACACACACACACACACACACACACACACACACACACACACACACACACACTTGCCCATGCACACTCAAACACACACATATCGATTCTCTAATCTCCCCTTTTTAGCATACCCTCTAATACAAATCAGGGTAGGGAAATCCCAAACTTTTGAGCAGGCTGATTTGTCTATTTGTAGCCTATCTGACCCTGTCCGTACGAGACATCATCTCAGGTAGTTGACTGAGTACTACCTCTCATTGGAGAGCTGAGGCTCAATCAGTAGACTGCTCTCCTACACACCTCTGACTCTGGCAGTGCATGCCAAACACCTCATTCAGTTGAAGGAGATTCATCCAATCATAGGGCCAGTTACTGAGTGGCCGATACATGATGGTGTTACCATGGAAGCCTCTGGCACTATTCAACAGCATGATACTTAACAGAGGATGACAAATAATTGCAGAGAGAGAGCGTGAGTGGGTGTGGGTGTGTAGGTGTGTGTATGGGTGTGGGTGTGGGTGTGGGTGTGGGTGTGTGTGTGGGTGTGTGTGAGACGATAGCAGCTCTGACTGGTATGCATGTCACTTATTTCATGAACTGCTGATACTCTGGAAGCCATTTTCACGCTTCCCTGTCAACCATTTCACACCAAATTAGGGCAGACGGCTCTGCATGGCTTCCAAAAGTGGATGTTCTCTTCCTACAGTATAAGGTCAAACACTCTTCTATTCATGCAGTCTAAAGAGTTATCTTGAATGATTTAATACACAGTACATTTTAACTGGGCACAGAAGTGGAAAATAAATCTACAAAATTCTCCCTTATCTCAGTTTACCCTTTAGATTCACCTGAGTCTTCAGTAAACATCATCTTCCCGTCTTTGTAATGGAAATGTGATGCAGGGCCAGGCATTACCGGATGATAATGAGGTGAAAGAGACAAACAACCTAAGCCCTGTTGGTTTTTGTAATATGAATAATTAATTTCTGATAAAGTGGCTAATTGGAGTTTAAAGGTCAATGTCAATGGGAATGCCATAGATCTTATGAGAAGAGGGGAGGGGAGAGGAGGGGAGGTAGATAGAGAGAGAAGGGAGGGACAGAGGAATAGGAGGAGACAGTCCAGTTGACAGTAATCCCAGGTGTTCTGCTGTTACTCTGACAGCTCTTCCCGTACTGAGCCCTATTCCCCAGAATACATCACCATTGTGTGCTGAGGACAGAGGTTCAGGCACAGCAGCTGCCCTCTGACCCGGGGCATCAGTCTGCCCTTTTGGTATTGAGAGTTAGCACTTCCATAGCCAGATGAAAAGGCTCATCACCAGGGAAAGATGAGGAGGTGGGGGGTTTGGATTCACAGGGTTTGAAGCCTATAGTGACAAGATACAGACATGCAGAATGCTTACATAATACACACATATTACGAACCACACACGTGCAGATATGCACACAAACACACACAAGCAAGAGGACACACAAATACACTGAGATATACAGTCTCGTATAGTGTATTACATTCCCTGTGTACTGATTGTGACTCCTTTTAACGATTCATCTTGTTTATTATGCCCCAGTTTAATCTCCCACTCCGCCCATGTCACATCCAGACCTCATATATCCCAAGATGGTTGACTTGAAAACAATGGGCTAATTAAGTCTCCAGTTGTAGGCTATGGTATTGGATGCAGTAATGCAATTTCACGATGGCTCCAAAATTATAGTTTCTATACTTGGATTATCTGCAAAATTAAAAACAGTCCGCGGGGAATTCGAAACATGAAAAACACAAACCAATCTTCTAAATGCAGGAACTACTCTCTCCTCTCATTTCCTATCCCTCTCTCTGACTAAGCCCACCTCCTACTCTCTAACTCAAATAGCTTTCTTCTCCCCCGTACTTCCCTTAATGAGGCAGGGTGCTGTGACAGGCGTGGCTGTAAAGTGCGGAGTGGATATGTTAGGTGGAATGTTATATGTGCTCTTACCTCTTTCGGGGCTGTGGCTGTGAGGGGCCGATGGGTGTTCAGCTCAACAAAGGGCCCCAGCCTGTGCAGATGAACAGTGGTGCTGTAATGTATTCACAGAGTTGCTTATGATATTGCTGTTATACAGCACTCTCTCTCCCAACACGCACTCCCACTCAAACCTCCAACTGGGAGAATGGGCACCAAAATGACAAGAGATGATTCATTGTGGGATGTCAATTTGAATCCTGTCCGGTTCTATGACTAAAACTAAATGATTTGTCAGGTTTGTTTAAAGGGACTGTGGTTTGATCTCAGGTACAGAATAGAATGAATGTTCTTGGACTGCAGCAGAAAAGTGTTTTCTTCATGTGGTTAATATTTGAAGAGAGGAATGATGAGATACAGGCTCCAGATGCTGTCTTGCATAATGGCTTGAGGAGGACAAGTGGATTGTTTGTAGTTGTACACCAGAGCGTTAACTAGGGAGAGGAATCAGTCGTATGTTAAGGACAGGGCATTGGGGCTGATGGAATAGTAGTCATTACAGAATATGGACCAGTCTGTTCTCTCTAGTCCCAATGTTTTCTGTATTTAAAGCCCCCTCTATTGTTTTAGAGCAGGTCTTAGATTCAGTCATTTACCCAAGTACAATGTCTTTGTTAACCTTAATAAAGCTCAGACTATGGAGACAGAATGACATGGAATTACTGACCTCTATCCATATTCTCACGTCTGGACTGTATCACACAGAATGCGGGTTGCTAGTTTCGAGCACCTCTCAATATGCTTTTAAGTCATCCAACATTGGAGTTATATCTATTCCTGCCACAGAGACTCTCTGCATGCGTGTATACTCTGAATGAGAATTGGGTCCTTGACATTTGCCCATGTTTTCCTCTTCCAACAAGCCTTGCTCTTGTGCTGGCAAGCACTAACATTAGTCCAATAGGCGCCTGTTTGAGAGTGGTTGATTAAGACCTTGGCATCACCAACACTGGGTGGCACACACACAATGGAGGTGCCAGGTGCTGTTTTGTGCAGCTGAAGTGTTAATTAGGCCTGTACTTGGTAAAGAACACAGGAGCCATGGCTGGGATGTGGCTGAGCGGGATGTGGCTGAGATGGGATAGGCTGGGATGTGGCTGAGATGGGATAGGCTGGGATGTGGCTGAGATGGGATAGGCTGGGATGTGGCTGAGATGGGATAGGCTGGGATGTGGCTGAGATGGGATAGGCTGGGATGTGGCTGAGATGGGATAGGCTGGGATGTGGGTGAGATGGGATAGGCTGGGATGTGGCTGAGATGGGATAGGCTGGGATGTGGCTGAGATGGGATAGGCTGGGATGTGGCTGAGATGGGATAGGCTGGGATGTGGCTGAGATGGGCTACCTGGGATGGGCTTACTGGGATGTGGCTAAGCGGATTGTGGCTGGGATGTGGCTGGTATGCCTGCTGCAGAGAGACTGTGATGGGGTAGTAGCTGTATGAGTGATGTGTCATGTCCCATCCTCTGACACCTGTACTGATGATGCGCTCTCTCTCTCGCTCTCTCTCTCGCTCTCGCTCTCACTCTCTCTCTCTCGCTCTCTCTCTGTCTCTTTCTCTCCTCTCTTTCTCTCTCTCTTTCTCTCTCTCTTTCTCTCTCTCTCTTTCTCTCTCTCTCTCTTTCTCTCTCTCTCTCTTTCTCTCTCTCTCTCTCTCTCTCTCTCTCTCTCTCTCTCTCTCTCTCTCTCTCTCTTTCTCTCGCTCTCTGCGGGGTTAGAGGTGTGTCAAGGAAGACCCCTGCTGTCGTGTGGGAGAGGGAGAGGAGTACCATAGTAATCTAACTGTTTTACATTCCGATCACCTAAGTCCTGAGGCAGCCGTTGTGCATTATAATGAATTGTCTTCCAGTGCGCTAGGCCAAGGCTACTCTCTTGTAACGACACAGCTACCTTCCCGATAAAACTGCCTTGTAAAGATAAGATACGCATTTCCTCCCAGCTATATCATCTATAGGGGTTATGTTAGATACAAGAGCATCGCTAGGTAACATACTGTACACTGAGTGTACAAAACATTAGGAACACCTTCCTAATATTGTCTTGCCCATTCACCCTCTGAATGGCACACATACACAATCCATGTCTCAATTGTCTCAAGGCTTAAAAATCCTTATTTAACCCGTCTCCTCCCCTTCATCTACACTGATTGAAGTGGATTTAACAAGTGACATCAATAAGGGATCATAGCTTTCACCTGGATTCACCAATCTATTTAATGGAAAGAGCAGGTATTCCTAATGTTTTGTACACAGTGTATGTGATGAATAGACAGACATCACAGCACTGTGGTCTTGGAGGGGAGGGAGCAAGGCAAAGGCATCTCTGAAAGGGAAAGGACATTGATTTTTCTTTGGGTATCTAGAGCGGAGCAGGGTTTTGGTTGGCATTTTAATGGGGGGGGGCAGCTCTGAGCTGTTTTTATCTCTTCTACCCATCTACAGCACCAGCATGCTGGCAGCAGGGGACCGTAAAAAAGGGCTGCATCCCGACTTGCTTCCATTCAAAAATGGTTTAGACAAGTGAGAAAAAATAAGTGTCAGGTTAATAGATAGTCAGTGGCATGCAGTCTCCGTCTCCTAGCTGCTGCTCCCAGTCATCGTTTCAATCACACAGCCCTCTGTTTTCCCAGGGAGTGGAGAGGAGAGGGGAGGGGCGAGGGGAGGGGAGGGGAGGGGAGGGGAGGGGAGGGGAGGGGAGGGGAGGAGAGGAGAGGGGAGGAGAGGGGAGGAGAGGAGGAGAGGACAGGAGAGGAGAGGAGAGGGGAAGGGAGGGGGAGAGGGGAGGGGAGAGGAGAGGAGAGGAGGGGAGAGGAGAGGAGAGGAGAGGAGAGGAGAGGAGAGGAGAGGAGAGGAGAGGAGAGGAGAGGAGAGGAGAGGAGAGGAGAGGAGAGGAGGGGGGGGGACAGCCTGTCGGAAATGGCACCCTATTTCCTATATAGTGCACTGCTTTTGACTAAGGCCCATAGGGTGTGGTCAAAGGTAGTGCACTGTATATGGAGTAGGGTGGTTTTTGGGACGCACCCAGAGAAGTCAACAGTCTGACAAAACACACTGCAACTACACAGCTCTGCCCCAATACCCCCAATATAGGATCATAGTCACTATAGAGCCACCACCACTTTAACAGCTTTAACTCTGACTAAAATACAAGTCTCTTAGTTATAACTCCCACCATGGCAGTTAGCCACAGCCACAGATCCATCTCCTCAGAAAGCAGGCTAATATGCCCTGAGCCGTGATTCACAGGCCTGACATTAAAGTGTAGTTTGTAAATGTAACTTCATCTAGAGGGTAAATACAGCAAAAGTAATCTTCTGTTGCCTGTACGCAGAAACAATAAACAGAAAATGTTGACAGAATGTTATATCGCTGAGCTGAGTGGGGGTTACATAAGATTTATGAAGTGTCGAGCCATAATGATTCTATATAGCTGGGGGATTGATAGCAGTTTGGTGCTCTAGCACTTCTGGCTTGGATGTTAGTTCAGCAGATTTGTCCCTGTCTTCACTAGTACAGCCTTGTCAATTATTTAAAAGAGCAAAACAACAGGCCAGAGAAAGACAGCAGCACTTGGTGTTGGAGCATAGTCTCATTAACACATCTAGATTCCCAGGGGAGCGCTCATACGTTAAGACCTTAACAAGAACCTGTGTTGTGTTCGTTCATACCACCCTGTGTGATGTGTTAGCTCATACCACCCTGTGTGTTGTGTTAGTTAATACCATCTAGATTCCCAGGGGAGCGCTCATACGTTAAGACCTTAACAAGAACCTGTGTTGTGCTACTTAATACCACCCTGTGTGTTGTGCTAGTTAATACCACCCTGTGTGTTGTGCTAGTTAATACCACCCTGTGTGTTGTGTTAATTCATACCACCCTGTGTGTTGTGCTACTTAATACCACCCTGTGTGTTGTGCTACTTAATACCACCCTGTGTGTTGTGCTACTTAATACCACCCTGTGTGTTGCGTTAGTTAATACCACCCTGTGTGTTGTGTTAATTCATACCACCCTGTGTGTTGTGCTACTTAATACCACCCTGTGTGTTGTGTTAGTTCATACCACCCTGTGTTGTGTTAGTTCATACCACCCTGTGTGTTGTGCTAGTTCATACCACCCTGTGTGTTGTGTTAGTTAATACCACCCTGTGTGTTGTGCTAATTTATACCACCTTGTGTGTTGTGTTAGTTAATACCACCCTGTGTGTTGTGTTAGTTCATACCACCCTGTGTGTTGTGTTAGTTCATACCACCCTGTGTGTTGTGCTAGTTAATACCACTCTGTGTGTTGTGCTAATTCATACCACCCTGTGTGTTGTGCTAGTTAATACCACCCTGTGTGTTGTGTTAGTTCATACCACCCTGTGTGTTGTGCTAGTTAATACCACTCTGTGTGTTGTGCTAATTCATACCACCCTGTGTGTTGTGCTAATTCATACCACCCTGTGTGTTGTGAGTCCCCTCTCTCTCCATCTCACAGAGAAGAGGAGCGAGGGATGAACAAAGAAGAGCACATTCGTAGGATGGTAACAAAAAAACGATTCCTATAACATTTTTTGTTGTGTACATTCACTACTGTCAGTGTAGAGGAAGAGAGGAAAAAGAGGTTTGTTATTGTGGTGAGTGGTGATGAGACAGGCGAAAGAGAGAGCTGAGAGAGAGAGGGAGAGAGACCGAGCAAGCGAGCAAGATCGAGAAATGGCAAGAGAGAGATAGACAAAGAGAAGGAGAGAAACAGAGAGAGAGGAAGAGATGGAGGGAGAGAGATACTGCAAGGACAGGTATTAGGCTCTGTCAGAGCTCTAATGGAAGAAGTAGGTTCTCTGTGTCATGCCTGCTACTAAGGTCTGATGGATCGGGAGGTTAACCGTCGCTGTGAGTTAGCTACACATGGAGCCTCCAGAGTCATGTTCCCACTGTGGCACAGGATCAGTAGGAGCCAGCCAATCACACCAGCCACAATCACAGGATCAGTAGGAGCCAGCCAATCACACCACCCACAGTCGCAGGATTAGCGGGACCTGTCCAATATCACCAGCCACAATCACAGGATCCAAAGACTATATATAGATGTGTCCCAAATGGTAACCTATTCACTATATATTGTAGTGCACTATGTAGGGAAGAGGGTGCCATTTGGGATGTAACCGCTGACTCTTTCCTGAGACCACCTTCTTACCTGGGGTTTGACTGTACTTAACCCAGCTACCTGTCACCGTGGGAACGGGGCGAGGCCTGATGTATCACCCTTTGAAGATGAAATGGTGTGTTGGTGATGTTTGGAAGGTGATGGTTTACTGTAAACAGGGTTAAATCAAGTCTACTTACATCACAAGCTCCCTAGAGAATATACGTATATATGTTTGACTTTAGAAGATGGTAGTTTAGCTTCCTTATGGCTCCCAATAGCATCACATTTGAAACCAAATGTCCATCTATGATACCTCAATCTCTTGCAGAGAAGAGTGTTTGCGGTGTGAAGGAGGCGAAGTTAATAGATTCAGTGACATTGTCAGGGACAGTTTTGAACAAAGCAAGTACAAAGAGAGAGAGAGTGAGAGAGATATAAAGAGAGAGAGACAGAGAAGAGGGGCTGTGATGAGGGTAGTGTTCACTGGGTGATTAAGAGGGGGAATAATGAGGAGAGAGAGAGTGAGAGAGGGTGGCTAGATGATTAGTGGCTTTAGTGCACTGGGGGTTGTGTCATTGATAAGAGACACAGGAAGTGCAGTGACCCCTGGGATTGCTGGTGTACTCTATATTTCACAGAGATAATGAAACTAGCCTTCCTTTGGGAAAGAGCTCCATCACCCAGACACACAAAATGCACTTAGGTGTTAACAGACACACAGACACAGACACATACTTAAAACACATGAAACAGTCATGCAGACACACAGACACGGAGCTCTGTCATGCATGACTAGGAAGTAGAGGGGTTAACTCTGTGTGGCGCTATGGGGACAGCTTGAGAGAGGGATGAATGTTTCATAGTTAAACATGAGTAACAACAGAGGAGAACTTGGTTGCAAGGTGTGTGTTTTTTTCCCCCTTCACTTTCCAAGCCAAGGTTCTATCTCAAATAACTTCATTATTTACGTTTCTCTTCTCTTGCTCACTGCCGGAAGGTTCTGGGTAAAATAGTCGGTGAACAGATAATAAAGATCCATCCAGTTTGTAGCTGTACATATCTTGGGGCTCCTGAGTAGCACAGCGGTCTAAGGCACTGCATCTCAGAGCTAGAGTTGTCACTACAGACACCCTGGTTTGATTCCAGGCTGTATCACAACCAGCCGTGATTGGGAGTCCCATAGGGCGGATCACAATTGGCCCAGCGTCGTCTGGGTTTGGCAGGTGTAGGAAATAAGACATTTTTCTCAACTGACTTGCCTACCTAAATAAAACATAAATAATATATAATCTAGTGGGCTATTCTTATTTGTGAATTTAAAAAGGACTTGACTGCTGTGCTTGTATGGAAACAACAACATTTATAACAGTATGTGATATACCAAGACATCAAGTTGAAACTAGCCCAGTACGATATCTCGGTTTAGTCAATATATAAAGCCTGTAGATCGATACAGCTTAGCAGCTGGTCATATAGCAAAGATGACACAGCAGTCCATCACCTTCAGCTCCAATCAATGGAAAGCATTGTTGGTGAACGTCACCTACCATTCATCAGTGAAGCACTCTAGTTAGACAGATAGGACCATTATCGCAGTGTGTGTGTGTGTGTGTGTGTGTGTGTGTGTGTGTGTGTGTGTGTGTGTGTGAGAGAGAGAGAGAGAGAGAAAGAGAGAGAGAGAAAGAAAGAGAGAGAGAGCGACAGAGAGACTTTGATGAACCCCCTTCGGGACAGATCAGTGTTTCCCCTATATTTATTTAGCAGCGGCGGGCCGTCACTGCTAAATTGTTGCCGCCACTCCAAAAGATAAGATAAAAACATATATATATATATATACAGTACCAGTCAAAAGTTTGGACACCTACTCATTCAAGGGTTTTTCTTTATTTTTACTATTTTCTACATTGTTGACTAATAGTGAAGACATCAAACTATGAAATAACACATATGGAATCATGTAGTAACCAACAAAGTGTAAAACAAATTAAAATATATTTTTGATTTGAGATTCTTCAAATTAGCCACCCTTTGCCTTGATGACAGCTTTGCACACTCTTGGCATTCTTTCAACCAGCTTCAACTGGAATGCTTTACCAACAGTATTGAAGGAGTTCCCACATATGCTGAGACGCAAGTCTCTTCTTCTTATTGGTGTCCTTGAGTAGTGGTTTCTTTGCAGCAATTCGACCATTAAGGCCTGTTTCAAGTATTCTCCTCTGAACAGTTGATGTTGAGATGCGTCTGTTACTTGAACTCTGTGAAGAATTTATTTGGGCTGCAATTCCTGAGGCTGGTAACTCTAATGAACTGGGTCTTCCTTTCCTGTGGCGGTCCTCATGAGAGCCAGTTTCATCATAGTGCTTGATGGGTTTTGCGACTGCACTTGAAGAAACTTTCAAAGTTCTTGAAATGTTACGGATTGACTGACCTTCATGTCTTAAAATAATGATGGACTGTCATTTCTTTATGCTTGTTTGAGCTGTTCCTGCCAAATGTGGACTTGGTCTTTTACCAAATAAAGCTATCTTCTGTATACCACCCCTACCTTGTCACAACACAACTGATTGGCTCAAACGCATTAAGAAGGAAATAAATTCCACAAATTAACTTTTAACAAGGCACACCTGTTAATTGAAATGCATTCCAGGTGACTACCTCATGAAGCTGGTTTAGAGAATGCCAATTGTGTGCAAAGCTGTCATCAAGGCAAAGGGTGGCTACTGTGAAGAATCTCAAATATAAATGACATTTTTTGTTTAACACTTTTTTGGTTACTACATGACTGCATATGTGTTATTTCATAGTTTTGATGTCTTCACTTTTATTCTACAATGTAGAAAATAGTAAAAAAAAAAAAAAAAACTTGAATGACTAGGTGTGTCAAATTTTTGACTGGTACTGTACCTTTTTCCCACTTATAGACTGGTTCCATCACAGCAGGCTAAAGCACAAACAGTGGGTTTATTTGTGACTGCATAGAGCACACATTTACTCAGACACTCAGCAGCACATTGCTGGGCTGTGGAGAAGGATAAGGGAACCATGTGATGATGGCACAATCATCCTGTTGATTGGAACAGTGGTGGGAAATGTACCCAATTGTCATACTTGAGTAAATGTATAGTTACCTTAACAGAAAATGACTCAAGTAAAAGTGAAAGTCACCCAGTAAAATACTTATTGAGTAAAAGTTTAAAAGTAGAGTGGCCTTTTAAATATATTTAAGTATCAAAAGTTTAAATAATTTAAAAATCCTTATATTAGGCAAACCAGACAGCACAATTGTATTTCTTTTTTGGCACACTCCAACACATCATTTACAAATGAAGCATTTGTATTTAGTGAGTCCATCAGATCAGAGGCAGTAGGGATGACCAGGGAGGTTCTCTGTTTAGTGAGTCCATCAGATCAGAGGCAGTAGGGATGACCAGGGATGTTCTCTGTTTAGTGAGTCCATCAGATCAGAGGCAGTAGGGATGAGCAGGGAGGTTCTCTGTTTAGTGAGTCCATCAGATCAGAGGCAGTAGGGATGAGCAGGGAGGTTCTCCGTTTAGTGAGTCCATCAGATCAGAGGCAGTAGGGATGACCAGGGATGTTCTCTGTTTAGTGAGTCCATCAGATCAGAGGCAGTAGGGATGAGCAGGGATGTTTTCTGTTTAGTGAGTCCATCAGATCAGAGGCAGTAGGGATGAGCAGGGATGTTCTCTGTTTAATGAGTCCATCAGATCAGAGGCAGTAGGGATGAGCAGGGATGTTCTCTTGATAAGTGCTGAAATGGACAATTTTCCTGTCCTGTTAAGCATTCAAAATGTAGCGAGTACTTTTGGGAGTCAGGGAAAATGTATGGAGTAAAAAGTACATTATTATACTTAGGAATGTAGTGGAGTAAAAGTATGTTGTCTAAAATTTAAATAGTAGCCTCCCAAGTGGCGCAGTGGTCTAAGACACTGCATCCCAGTACTTACTGTGCCACTAGAGAGCCTGGGTTTGAGTCCAGGCTCTGTCGCAGGTGGGCGCGACCAGGAAACCCATGGGGCAGCGCACAATTGGCCCAGTGTCGTCTGGTTTAGGGGAGGGTTTGGCCGGCAGGGATGTCCTTGGGCACTAGTGACTCCTGTGGTGGTCTGGGTGCATTGCATGCTGACACTCACCAGGTGTACAGTGTTTCCTCTGGCACATTGGTGTGGCTGGCTTCCCAGGTTAAGTGGGCAGTGCGGCTTGTTTGGGTTGTGTTTCGGAGGATGCATGGCTCTCAACCTTCACCTCTCCTGGGTCCATACAGGAGTTGCAGCGATGAGACAAGACTGTAACTACCAATTGGATACCATGAAAAATGGGTAAAAATATATATATTACTAAAGTAGTAATGTACAGATACATGAAAAAACAAGTATTTTTTTCTTAAGTACTTTACATCACAGGATTGGAATAGCTATTGCTGTGTGGAAGAGCAGCTGGGATGATGTGGCTACAGGTGCACTGTGTGTGCATGTGTGTGTGTGTGTTTGTGTGTGCATGTGTGTTTGTGTGTTTGTGTGTGTGTATGTGTGTGTGTGTGTGTGTGAAAGTGTGTGTGTGTGAAAGTGTGTGTTTGCATAGTTCTGGGTGTTGTTTCTGCTTTTGGCGGATTCCCACAGTTGGTATTTGCCAAACTGCTCTCTGAGGCCTCTTCAACCACAACCCAGCTAACAGGTGTAAACTCTCAGGGAGAACCAAATCAAGTGCTTCAACCCTCTCCAGCTCACACACTTCCTGGATCACGCTTCACATCTATATTGAACAAAAATATAAAAGCCACATTGTCAAAGATTTTACTGAGTTACAGTTCATATAAGGAAATCGGTCAATTGAAATAAATAAATTAGGCCCGAATCTATGGATTTCACATGACTGGGCAGCAGAGCAGCCATGGGTGGGCCTGGGAGGGCATAGGCCCACCCACTTGGCAGCCAGGCCCAGCTAATCATAACCTACAAAAGGGCTTTATTACAGACAGAAGTACTCCTCAGTTTCATCAGCTGTCTGGGTGGCTGGTCTCAGACCATCCTGCAGGTGAAGAACCCGGATGTAGAGGTCCTGGGCTGGCGCAGTTACACGTGGTCTGCGGTTGTGAGGCCGGTTGGACGTACAGCCAAATTCTCTAAAATGACGTTCGAGGCGGCTTATGGTAGAGAAATTAACATTCAATTCTCTGGCAGTAGCTCTGGTGGACATTCCTGCAGTCAGCATGCCAATTGCATGGTCCCTCAAAACTTGAGACATCTGTGGCATTGTGTTGTGTGACAAAACTGCACATTTTAGAGTGGCCTTTTATTGTCCCAAGCACAAGGTGCACCTGTGTAATGATCATGCTGTTTAATCAGCTTCTTGATATGCCACACCTGTCAGGTTGATGGATTATCTTGGTAAAGGAGAAGTGCTTGCTAACAGGCATATAAACAAATTTGTGCACAAAATGTGAGAGAAATAAACTTTTTGTGCATATGGGAATTTCTGGTATCTTTTATTTCAGCTCATGAAACATGGGACCAACACTTTAAATGTTGCATTTATATTTTTGTTCAGTGTAGTATGCTGCATGGCCTGCATAAATAACAGGTTGCAGATGACTGCAATACCCGTTTCTGAGGAAAGTAGAGCCTTCTAGCACAATTTAGTGTAACACGTATTGTATTCGGTTTTTTAGCTTTTTAAATCCCCTGTTCAAACAAATGACTCAAAACAAATGCTGTTAAAAGATTACCTGTATTGGTATGTCTACTGAATATATGAATGGTGTGCTAGTTTCTGGCCCTCATTGCAGTGGGGTTACTTTAGCATTATTTACAATGTTTCCAACACATCTCTGCCAGGCAGAAATCAGCTTCTCCTCCAAGTGAAAGTGTGCTGACTGAGGTAGGAAGACTGACTGAAGGCTGGCTGGCTATATTAAAAAGTCCCTTAAGCATGCCACTGTGTCACTGTTGCTCATGTCACACAAGCTAAAAATGCATGTTCACAGAAAACATCTGTCATTCAGGATAGTTCATTATTCCGTGATCTAGCCTTGAAGGTGACACCTGAGTTAGGCACCACTCACTGTCCCAATAGATTCTGGAGATGGGGCTAAACTGGAGATGTAGAGCTAGAAGACTTGTCATGTGATAAAATCTGTCAAGATAAAATAATAATAATCCTGACTAGGAAGAAAATAAAGTTTAGGGCTGTGTTCTAGAGTATCGGCACAAAGTGTTACCAATATTTAGTTAAGGAATTCTGGAACAATGGAGCCTGTTGGAAATCAGACTGACCAAAGACAGAGCAGACAGAACGATGAGTGTTAAAGATTTCAAATGCTTTCTTACATGGCACATATTGCACTTTTACTTTCTTTACTTTCTCCAACACTGTGTTTTTGCATTATTTAAACCAAATTGAACATGTTTCATTATTTATTTGAGGCTAAATTGATTTTATTGATGTATTATATTAAGTTAAAATAAGTGTTCATTCAGTATTGTTGTAATTGTCATTATTACAAATAAATATATAAAATCGTCTGATAAAATCGGTACCGGTTTTTGGTCCTCCAATAATCGGTATCGGTATCGGCGGTGAAAAATCATAATCGGTCAACCTCTAGACCAGATCTGATGTTGTAAAATATGACAAAACATTGTCTTCACATTGCTGTGGCAGAAGAAAACCCTTACTTTGCCTAATGTGAAATTATATTCAACAAATTATCTTTAATTAGGAATTATACAGATTTATTTTTGAGTCTAAAGACGGTTTCCATATTTTTGCATACCTATGTTGAGATAATCAGAAGAATTTGCCATGGCTGAGTGCACAAATTAGACAAGCATTAGACAAGTGCACAAAATTTAGACAAGCATCAAATGTGTTCTCATCTGGGTTCTCTGCATTGGTCCATCTCCAAAACCAGCCCCTCTACGGTCTGCACACCTTCTGTTTGAAAAGAGGCATCCTGTATGCGTTCCAGCTTTCTCACCAGCACCTTGGTACTGATGCAGTGTGAGTGTGTGTGGGTGCATACGTGCCTACCTACCTGTTTGTGTGCGTGTGTGTTAAATGGGGAAAGGGCATCCCTGGAGTGTGTCTGGACAGAAAGGTTGCGACCCTGTAGCGTTGCCCCGGTGACCTGTTGGCTCAGCATGTTCAGCCCCTGCAGCACTGTAAACACACAAAGGCCAAGTTCAACCACAACAACAAACAAGAGACACTTGATAGGAGAGAGGAGAATAAACAACGGGCTAACTACTGTGTATTCCCCTGGTGGGATCCCATCCAAGGCCTCTGTTGAGACTATACAGCATACAGATCACTGTTGATTAAACAAGACATTCGTAACGCAACACACAGTAGTGCAGAGTCAGACAGACAGAACAGACAGACAGACATACAGACAGACAGACGGGTAGGCTGTCATTGTAAAACAAGAATGTTCCTAGTTAAATAAAGGTAAACAAATATATAGAATAATAACAGACAGAACAGACATACAGAACAGACAGAACATACAGAACAGAACAGACATATAGAACATACAGAACAGACAGACAGAACAGACATACAGAACAGACAGACAGAACAGACAGACAGAACAGCCTCACACAAACAATCAGATTCATAAGCTCTTTATAAGACCTTTGTATTATTATTATTATTAGATTCCAAGCCGACAGAACACAGACTGTCTAGTTTCAGAAAAAACAATTTGTACACAGACAGACAGACAGACAGACAGACCGCAGCACTTCCTCTGGTAAAGGCCTTCTGCTAGGGCAGTGTGTGTGTGTGTGTGTGTGTGTGTGTGTGTGTGCGTGTGCGTGCAATGGCTCAGAATAAATTATTAATGGAAATGGAAATTGTTAGCAAGAGCGACATAATCGCAGGGACTCTGACTAATTGGGAAGTGTTTTTCACTCTCTACAACTACATTGTTGCCAGCGGAGAGAAACCCAAGGAGATGTGGTGAGGGGCAGGATGGGAGAGCAACAGGAACGCCTCGAGGATTGTTCAGTCTATGACAAAATTCAAATTGAATGTAGAATTTAACTCTCCACTAAAAGAAAAAGCATTCATTGTCAGAAAAGGCGAACAGGAAGAGCTACCCGGACAAATAAAAAAATCGAATGGGAGATAATTGTATCAGAGTCTCATTTACTTCCTTGTTTTAAAGTGTTCCGGGGAGAGATAGCAGCTGGCCATGACACCGTCCATGGTGGGTAGTTTGATTAAATTACTTTACCGTAAAATTGCCTGTAAATTCTTTAGTTAGTCAGTCAATAATAACAAGCCCTCATCCTAGATAGACCATCTCTGGGAAATTAAACTTCAGCCAAATAGAGAGAAGTGGCCAACCAGGGCTCACCTTTAGCACTTCTATAATGGCTTCCCATAATGATTGGCTATTGTATGTTGATATCTATTACAGCCTTTACAGAACTGAATACACACATAATCTAAAAAGCAGGCCTGAACAGTTATTCAGCTGTTTCACCTCACTATACAGAGAGTGCTGTTGGATTCTTCTCCTCCCTGTCATTTCCTCAGCCATCTCGCCTGCTGCAGAATTTTCTCTCCTCTATTCATACTGAATTATTAAAAAGTGTTTTGATTCCCAGTATGATTGTGAATCTAGGGCTGCATCTCTCTCTCTCTCTCTCTCTCTCTCTCTCTCTCTCTCTCTCTCTCTCTCTCTCTCTCTATTTCTCTCTCTCTCTTTCTCTCAGCAGCACAGTCACAGTTGCTTGTTTTTCATCCTCTTCACAGTCTCTCTCTGTCTGTTCTCTTGCTCTCTCACATGTCCAGGCATGATTCTGCAAATCCTCACAATGAAAGTCTCACCTGGCAGTCTGCAGGGGAAAGGAGGGATTTTAGAGAATGGATAGTGAAAAAGTTATGTCTACCCTTCTCTACTATACACTGTGTTATTCCAGAGAATCTGTATTCAGGTCAGGGTTCTGTTCACTGAGGAGGAGTAGAGGAGGAGAGAGGGATCTTTTTCCTTCCCATCATGCACCAGCAGCAGGGCCAAAATTGGCACAGGGGGATGCGCTGTCTCTCCTGGGATAGAGATCCTGTCTCTCGCTTCACTCCCTCATAGGGAAACCTGCCAAGAAGACACACACACACTTTCTCTTCTCACACAACCAAACACCCAAAAGACGGCCACAGCTGACCAGTCCCCCCCACCCCCTCTCCTCCCTTCCCCTCCCATCCACACACACATCAATTCCCATGGATGTCAGGCCTGACATGCCAACAATACAGTCCCTCTCTGGCACCACTGCAGAGCCCAGAGACCACAATGTTACGAAAACAGCTGCTGGTGGGTGAAGAATTCCTGCAGCGCTACCATATTATTTGAGTAACCACCGCTCAGTGTCTCAGTGTCTCTCTGCACAGATGATAGGACAGTCAGTCCCTAGCAGCGGAGGGAGGGAGCGCATGGGTCTGGGATCTCTTTTGTCTCTGATCTGTGGGAGAATATTCATGCGGAGCCGCCGTCTGAGGAGGATCAAAACGCTCAGTAAAAAGCGGAGGGAGGTTGTAGAGGTTTTACTGTGGTGCTGGCTGGGTGTACAGGAACATAACACCTATGAGACCTTCAAATGAGACACACAGGCTGGAGAAGAACCTCTTGTTGTGTGTGTCTGAGCTGAACTACTGTCACCATAGAAGTGATTCTAAGGCTGCATCCCAAATGGCACCATATTTCCGGCCAATGTAGTGCAATACGTTTGGGACACGTTGGCTGCGTTTAGACAGGCAGTCCAATTCTGATCTTTTTTTCACTAATTGTTCTTTTGACCAATCGTATCAGCTCTGAAAAAGATTTCACATGAAAAGATGTGAAGTGATTGAAATGCTTAAAAGGTGGTCATCCTCCTTGTAATGCAAAGTGCCATCTGGAAGCATAGACTGTGGTATTAACACTGTTTTAAATGGCCCATGATGCCAAACTCTCCGCTACCAGGTTGATGTGCTGGGACTGACTGTGTCAGCAGCCCAGACCGAAGTGGAGCGGAGCAGCAGTCCCTTACTCTCTCCGATCAATGTATGGTAATGAAAGAGCGACAAGAGGTTGTCCTCAAGAAAAGGATTTGAAAATGAGCGCAGGGATACATATTGCTAAGAGAGATACAGGAAAGGAATTGACAGCATAATGATAGGTCTTTTGAATAAGCACCCACTGAGACTCAGGGTCCTCGCTCCAGCAAGTACTACCAGCAGTGGTATTATTCATGGTAATAGTATGTGGTGCTTCCCCACAGGAGAATTATGGAGTAGAATGTTCCGACCATGTGTAAGCCCATTATACAGCGTTTTGCTCTGGGGATAGCATGTTGCTTCATGCAGCGCACTCCCAGTCAACCGGTGGTTCATCCTCCATTCACAATATTTACCTAAGAGTATGTGTTGCATCTATTTATTTATAATGCCTCCATACGTCCATACACTAAACATTCAACCTTTTCCAGTTGGATGAAACGACACTATGTGATTGAGATCCCGTCTAGCCGACCACTCATGTCCTGGCCAGTGCTAGATAATATTGAGCTGTGATTATGAGAAGAGGCAGCTGCTCCAGAGGACTCTCCTCCCCAGGGCGTGTCTAAAGGCTTATAGGCCTGGCTACTGGAAGTGTCCAGGGAGAGGCTCTCTGTGCTCAGGCCTGGTTCAGAGGCTGTGCCCAGGCTCCAGAGAGGCCCCAGATAGGGATGTGCTCTGGTTGTGGTGGGGGTGATTTGTAGCAGGGTGTGTCATGGTGGCGTGGCGAGGATTGGACATCGCAGCATCAGAGTCTGAGCTATGGGCCATGCTGCTGCTACTCTGTCCGGGACTATGGGTGTGGTGAGTCACTCTCCAGAGCACGGTCTGAAGGACCAGTCACGCCTCACTTTCTGTTGTTTACTCTGTCTCTGTTGATCTGTTTTGGTGGAAGGACTCCCACCTCCCGCTGGGTTGGGTCTGATCTGGCTCCCATTTCTCCTGTTCTCCCCTCCCATCCACCTGCCTCAGACAGAGACAGAGGCGTCAATCACTGAAAATGCTGGAAACAGCACCTGTTTTGACATCTTACAAGAGTTATGATAACCAACTAAATGTCAGATCTCTGGAATAAAGGTGTCTGCTCTTTCGCAGAGATGTGTTTTTAGATGTTTTTGTGCGTGTGCATGCATGTATTTCTGTGCCTGTGTGTGCGTGCGATGTGTGTACGTGCATACAGAATATGCGTAGGTGGATCTAATCTACAAGTATCTTGTTGAAAGAGACAACTAGACAATTCTGGCTTACAGGATGAGTCTCACATTCATGTTGCCTTCTCTGCTGACTCTCATGCAAATTCAGTCTTCAACATGAAATAATGAAATAATCTAATCAAAAAGCACTTTATTGTGAGTATCATAAACTGGAGCTTAATACCAGGATAATAGCCTTTTCAAATTCACACCCTTTGATGTTTCCGGAGAGAGAAGTTTAATAGGAGAGACTGGCTGTTGAATACATGATTTAATTTAAGTTTGAATTAGCCGCACATAAACATATGTCCTGCATGCCATTAAACAGTCAGACAGATCGGCTGATCACAGAAGACTTAGCCCTGCGGAATGGATGACACTAATGGAAAAGAGAGCAACTGTGTTTGACTTGGAAATGACCCGAGCCACTCCAAAAGCATGGCGGATTAATGTAGGCCCATACATCACGGCTAGCTACAGTAATGGAGGGCAGCTTGGCTTGATCATTAGTGATAGAGAGTCATAACAGCCTGTGGTTATAGGCGCTGTCTGTCTGTTCTCTCCATAAGTACATCTCAAATGCCCATAGGGTTCAGGTCATAAGTAGTGCACTACATAGGGAATAGGGTGCCACTTGGGACACATTAGAATTAGACTAGACCAGTCTGCTCTGAGTGGGGGTGACTACATGACGCTATTGGAGCATATTGATAGGATAGAAACCAAGCTACTTACTATATTTTTATATTGATTTATTTCACCTTTATTTAACCAGGTAGGCCAGTTGAGAACAAGTTCTCATTTACAACTGCGACCTGGCCAAGATAAAGCAAAGCAGTGTGACAAAAAACAACAACACAGAGTTACACATGGAATAAACAAGCATACAGTCAATAATACAATAGAAAAATCTATATACAATGTGTGCAAATGGAGTAAGGAGGTAAGGCAATAAATAGGCCATAGTAGCGAAGTAATTACAATTTAGCAAATTAACTCTGGAGTGATAGATGTGCAGATGATGATGTGCAAGTAGAAATACTGGTGTGCAAAAGAGCAAAAAAAGTAAATAAAAACAGTATGGAGGAGGTAGGTAGTAGGTAGTAGTTGGCTGGGCTATTTAGGTAGTTGGCTGGGCTATTTACAGATGGGCTGTGTACAGCTGCAGCGATCGGTAAGCTGCTCAGATAGCTGATGCTTAAAGTACTTAGTATATATCTAAAGAGATGATGTACTGATGTTTGACTTCAATACCTAGGTGCTTGATTTCAGTATCTAGGTCAGGGATGGGCAACTGGCGGCCCACGGCTGAATTATTATTCATTTATTTTGTATTTTATTTTTAGGAACTCAGTCGGGGTCTCAACTTACTGTTGAGAGATAGAATAGTAGAAAACACAAGGTGCAACTTCAAAATGTGGGTGTGCATCAGCAGTTTTTCTCTTGTTCTATCAGTCACTGATAGTCACCTAATTAGCCCCTTGGCTATGTGTACACAGACCCGCGAGCCACTGCAGCCCCTCATAATGATTTCAGATTTTTTCTGGCTCTCACCCCATCAAAGTTGCACATTCCTGATCTAGGTGCTGATGGAAACATATGGGTAATTTCCCTTTAAATTCACCCCCATTAATTCTGGTTCACATCTGTGAACTGCCTAATTCCTCCAGGGTGGATAGAGTATACTACCTGCTGTTTCCTCCAGGGTGGATAGAGTATACTACCTGCTGTTTCCTCCAGGGTGGATAGAGTATACTACCTGCTGTTTCCTCCATGGTGGATAGAGTATACTACCTGCTGTTTCCTCCATGGTGGATAGAGTATACTACCTGCTGTTTCCTCCAGGGTGGATAGAGTATACTACCTGCTGTTTCCTCCAGGGTAGATAGAGTATACTACCTGCTGTATCCTCCAGGGTGGATAGAGTATACTACCTGCAGTTTCCTCCAGGGTGGATAGAGTATACTACCTGATGTTTCCTCCAGGGTAGATAGAGTATACTACCTGCTGTTTCCTCCAGGGTGGATAGAGTATACTACCTGCTGTTTCCTCCAGGGTAGATAGAGTATACTACCTGCTGTATCCTCCATGGTGGATAGAGTATACTACCTGCTGTTTCCTCCATGGTGGATAGAGTATACTACCTGCTGTTTCCTCCAGGGTAGATAGAGTATACTGCCTGCTGTTTCCTCCAGGGTGGATAGAGTATACTACCTGCTGTTTCCTCCAGGGTGGATAGAGTATACTACCTGCTGTTTCCTCCATGGTGGATAGAGTATACTACCTGCTGTTTCCTCCAGGGTGGATAGAGTATACTACCTGCTGTTTCCTCCAGGGTGGATAGAGTATACTACCTGCTGTTTCCTCCAGGGTGGATAGAGTATACTACCTGCTGTTTCCTCCAGGGTGGATAGAGTATACTACCTGCTGTTTCCTCCAGGGTGGATAGAGTATACTACCTGCTGTTTCCTCCAGGGTGGATAGAGTATACTACCTGCTGTTTCCTCCAGGGTGGATAGAGTATACTACCTGCTGTTTCCTCCAGGGTGGATAGAGTATACTACCTGCTGTTTCCTCCAGGGTGGATAGAGTATACTACCTGCTGTTTCCTCCAGGGTGGATAGAGTATACTACCTGCTGTTTCCTCCAGGGTGGATAGAGTATACTACCTGCTGTTTCCTCCAGGGTGGATAGAGTATACTACCTGCGGTTTCCTCCAGGGTGGATAGAGTATACTACCTGCTGTTTCCTCCAGGGTAGATAGAGTATACTACCTGCTGTTTCCTCCAGGGTGGATAGAGTATACTACCTGCTGTTTCCTCCAGGGTGGATAGAGTATACTACCTGCTGTTTCCTCCAGGGTAGATAGAGTATACTACCTGCTGTTTCCTCCAGGGTGGATAGAGTATACTATCTGCTGTTTCCTCCAGGGTGGATAGAGTATACTACCTGCTGTTTCCTCCAGGGTGGATAGAGTATACTACCTGCTGTTTCCTCCAGGGTAGATAGAGTATACTACCTGCTGTTTCCTCCAGGGTGGATAGAGTACACTACCTGCTGTTTCCTCCAGGGTAGATAGAGTATACTGCCTGCTGTTTCCTCCAGGGTGGATAGAGTACACTACCTGCTGTTTCCTCCAGGGTAGATAGAGTATACTACCTGCTGTTTCCTCCAGGGTGGATAGAGTATACTACCTGCTGTTTCCTCCAGGGTGGATAGAGTATACTACCTGCTGTTTCCTCCAGGGTGGAGACTACCTGCTGTTTCCTTTATATTACACCAGGGAGGGTGAAAAGAAGGGCTCAGGCAGAGAGCAAGAGGCAAAGCGAGAGGGTTTAATCCGCCTAATATCTGTCTACGAAAATAATACCACAAAGTGAGACATCTCCCGTGTGGCGCAGTGGTCTGAGGCACTGCATCTCAGTGCAAGAGGTGTCACTACAGTACCTGATTCAGCGGTCTGAGGCACTGTATCTCAGTGCAAGAGGTGTCACTACAGTACCTGGTTCAGCGGTCTGAGGCACTGTATCTCAGTGCAAGAGGTGTCACTACAGTACCTGGTTCAGCGGTCTGAGGCACTGTATCTCAGTGCAAGAGGTGTCACTACAGTACCTGGTTCAGCGGTCTGAGGCACTGTATCTCAGTGCAAGAGGTGTCACTACAGTACCTGGTTCAGCGGTCTAAGGCACTGCATCTCAGTACAAGAGGTGTCACTACAGTACCTGGTTCAGCGGTCTGAGGCACTGCATCTCAGTGCAAGAGGTGTCACTACAGTACCTGGTTCAGCGGTCTGAGGCACTGCATCTCAGTGCAAGAGGCGTCACTGCAGTACCTGGTTCAGCGGTCTGAGGCACTGCATCTCAGTGCAAGAGGCGTCACTGCAGTACCTGGTTCAGCGGTCTGAGGCACTGCATCTCAGTGCAAGAGGCGTCACTGCAGTACCTGGTTCAGCGGTCTGAGGCACTGCATCTCAGTGCAAGAGGCGTCACTGCAGTACCTGGTTCAGCGGTCTGAGGCACTGCATCTCAGTGCAAGAGGCGTCACTGCAGTACCTGGTTCAGCGGTCTGAGGCACTGCATCTCAGTGCAAGAGGCGTCACTGCAGTACCTGGTTCAGCGGTCTAAGGCACTGCATCTCAGTGCAAGAGGCGTCACTGCAGTACCTGGTTCAGCGGTCTAAGGCACTGCATCTCAGTGCAAGAGGCGTCACTACAGTACCTGGTTCAGCGGTCTAAGGCACTGCATCTCAGTGCAAGAGGTGTCACTACAGTTCCTGGTTCAGCGGTCTAAGGCACTGCATCTCAGTGCAAGAGGTGTCACTGCAGTACCTGGTTCAGCGGTCTAAGGCACTGCATCTCAGTGCAAGAGGTGTCACTGCAGTACCTGGTTCAGCGGTCTGAGGCACTGCATCTCAGTGCAAGAGGTGTCACTACAGTACCTGGTTCAGCGGTCTGAGGCACTGCATCTCAGTGCAAGAGGTGTCACTACAGTACCTGGTTCAGCGGTCTGAGGCACTGCATCTCAGTGCAAGAGGTGTCACTACAGTACCTGGTTCAGCGGTCTGAGGCACTGCATCTCAGTACAAGAGGTGTCACTACAGTACCTGGTTCAGCGGTCTGAGGCACTGCATCTCAGTGCAAGAGGTGTCACTACAGTACCTGGTTCAGCGGTCTGAGGCACTGTATCTCAGTGCAAGAGGTGTCACTACAGTACCTGGTTCGAATCCAGGCTGTATCACATCCTGATGTGATTGGGAGTCCCATAGGGTGGCGCACAATTGGCCCAGCATCTTCCGGGTTTGGTCGGGGTAGACCGTCATTGTAGATAAGAATTTGATCTTAACTGACTTGCATAGTTAAATAAAAGTTCATGTTAAAAGGTTAAAATAATAATCATAATTTTGTGTTTGAGGCTTATTTGATCGAATAGAAGTTTCGTAATGGTTAGGTTGTAACGAATGCACTGATATGAGCAGATGCACGTGGCAGATTGGCAACTTTGAAAAAAAAGACTTTATATCGGAGTTGTGCCTGTTGTTCGCCAGCGTATCTGCTCTTTCATTGGCTAGAATGGTCCCACCTGATCTCGCCTCCTCCCACTTGCCATCCATCTTTGAGGACATGTATTTCCACTGTTAGAGCAGTCACTCGACCATCTTGTCAGTATACTAGATCATCTTTGGCTCAGGAGAGGAGAGGTTATATCAGATGTGTATGCTAGACACACCACCCCTCTGTTTTTACTCCAGCAACAGCTGCTATTTAAAAAATGTGTGTCTTCGGGAAAGGCGGAATAAATAAAGAACTCTGATGTAAGAAGAGAACATCGGTGGCTGGGGCTTAAGGAATACTCAGAGCAAACGCAGTACTATACTCCTGAGAGAGATTAAAGACCCCTTGAGCTTAGATACACAAAACCACGCATTTAGACCTTTCTAGAAGACCTCTAGAGCATGCAGCATACACAAAACCACATGTCAGGACACTATTACACTGGCCCAAATACATACATAGCCCTGCAGCCAGCACCTAGCCCATCTGAGCACTGCTCTCTGATGACTCACCCATCCTGGGTCAGATTTGTATCAGCTTTTCTGAGACCATGGTTCTCTGCTCTGACCAGATGGGTGATTGCAACACCTCATTTCCTGTCTGAGCCCAGACTGAGGGTGCTTCCCAAATGGCACCCGCTCCTCTATAGGATGGGATGGGAGGGGAGGGGAGCAGATGGCGGGAGCAACAGCCACGTCCGTGTCGGCGGGGGATGGCCGCACAACACCGCGGTGGAGACCAGGAGGGAGGGAAGGAAGGGGGTCGGACAAGTCGGACACACACAGGCATTTCTCAAGAAGAGAGAGAGACAGAGAGAGAAACAGATACAAAGACAGAGAGACACACACAGAGAGAGAGAGAGAGACAGAGACAAAGAGAGAGACACACACACAGAGAGACAGAGACAGAGAGAGACACACACAGAGAGACAGAGAAAGAGAGACAGAGACAAAGAGAGAGAGACACACAGAGAGAGAGACAGAGACAAAGAGAGAGACACACACAGAGAGACAGAGAGAGAGACAGAGACAAAGAGAGAGACACACACAGAGAGAGAGAGACAGAGACAAAGAGAGAGACACACAGAGAGACAGAGAGAGACAGAGACAAAGAGAGAGAGACACACAGAGAAACAGAGACAAAGAGAGAGAGAGAGACACACAGAGAGACAGAGAGAGAGAGAGACACACAGAGAGACAGAGAGAGAGACAAAGAGAGGCAGAGAGAGAGAGACACACAGAGAGACAGAGACAAAGAGAGAGGGAGAGAGACAGAGACAAAGAGAGAGAGACACACAGAGAGAGAGACAAAGAGAGGCAGAGAGAGAGAGACACAGAGAGAGAGAGAGAGAGAGAGAGACAGAGACAAAGAGAGAGAGACACACAGAGACAGAGAGCGAGAGAGACAGAGACAAAGAGAGAGAGACAGAGAGACATTTAAGATGGAATGCGAGACAGAGAGAGACCATGTGTTCATTTCAATACTGACTTGGCTTCCTCTGACTTCTCCTCCAGTTGTTGCTGGTGAATATCTAGTGGTTGAGCCACATGCTGTGTGTGTATCAGGTCCAGTGGCAGAGTGCTGATGTGCTGTTGTATTAGTGATACAGAGGAGGAAGTGTAACATATTGTCCTACAGTGTGCTGCTGATGTCTCTGTCTAATCAGGCTTGTGTTCTGTTAACGCACATCACACCCCCCCCCCCCACCACCACCCCACCACCACCACCACATACACACTCCTCACTAGAGGCCGACCGATTAGGATTTTTCAATACCAATACCGATTATTGGAGGACCAAAAAAAGCAGATACCGATTAATCGGCCAATTTTTACATATATATTTGTAATAATGACAATTACAACAATACTGAATGAACAATGAACACTTTTATTTTAGCTTAATGTAATACATGAATAAAATCTATTTAGTCTCAAATAAATAATGAAACATGTTCAATTTGGTTTAAATAATGCAAAAACAAAGTGTTGGAGAAGAAAGTAAAAGTGCAATATGTGCCATGTAAGAAAGCTACCGTTTAAGTTCCTTGCTCAGAACATGAGAACATATGAAAGCTGGTGGTTCAATATTCCCAGTTCTTCAATATTCCCAGTTCAGAAGTTTTTGGTTGTAGTTATTATAGGAATTATGACGCGTCGACTATTTCTCTCTATACCATTTGTATTTCATATACCTTTGACTATTGGATGTTCTTATAGGCACTTTAGTATTGCCAGCCTAATCTCGGGAGTTGATAGGCTTGAAGTCAAACAGCGCTGTGCTTCAAGCATTGCGAAGAGCTGCTGGCAAACGCAGTAAAGTGCTGTTTGAATGAATGCTTACGAGCTTGTTGCTGCCTACCACCGCTCAATCAGACTGCTCTATCAAATAAAAATCATAGAATTAATTATAATATAATAAACACAGAAATACGAGCCTTTGGTCATTAATATGGTCAAATCTAGAAACTATAATTCTGAAAACAAAATGTTTATTCTTTCAGTGAAATACGGAACCGTTCCGTATTTTATCGGCCGGGTGGCAACCGTTAGTCTAAATATTGTTGTTACATTGTACAACCTTCAATGTTATGTCATAATTATGTAAAATTCAGGCAAATTAATTACAGCCTTTGTTAGGAAGAAACACAGTTCGCAATGAGCCAGGCTTCCCAAACTGTTGCATATACCCTGACTCTGCTTGCAATGAACGCAAGAGAAGTGACACAATTTCCCTAGTTAATATTGCCTGCTAACATGCATTTATTTTAACTAAATATGCAGGTTTAAAAAAATATACTTGTGTATTGATTTTAAGAAAGGCATTGATGTTTATGGTTAGGTACATTTGCGTAACAATTGTGCTTTTTTCGCGAATGCGCTTTTGTTAAATCATCACCCATTTGGCGAAGTTGAAGTAGGCTGTGATTCGATGATAAATTAACAGGCCCCGCATCGATTATATGTAACGCAGAACAAGCTAGTTAACCTAGTAATATCATCAACCATAGTTAACTAGTGATTATCTGAAGATTGATTGTTTTTTATAAGATAAGTTTAATGCTAGCTAGCAACTTACCTTGGCTCCTTGCAGCCACAAGGTCTTTTTGATGCTGCACTCGCGTAACAGGTGGTCAGCCTGCCACGCAGTCTCCTGGTGGAGTGCAATGTAATCGGCTATAATCGGCACCCCAAAAGGCTGATTACCGATTGTTATGAAAACATGAAATCGGCCTTAATTAATCGGCCAACGCCGATTAATCGGTCGACCTCTACTCCTCACCCCAATCCACCACTCTGCTCCTGCAACCTGACAGCATAGAACAGTGCCCGACTGTCACTGTTAGCCTCATTCAACTCTCCCAGGACTAGCTTCATTCAGCTCTCCCAGGACCTCTCCTAGGACTCCCAGGAACTATAGAGCTTCAGGATGTCTGTACATATCATTCCATTCTAGTCATTGAACTAAAAACACGGCCAGATGAAAAGGAGTGTGAGGTCAGTGTGTTCGATACGGCCCACAACAGCTTGTGTGAAAAGGCCAAGCAAGCGGGAGATTATGGTTTATTACTGGCTCCCAGAGCATCCATACCTGCTTTTAATGAACCAGAAGGTTAGAGGATCCAGGGAAATCACATTACACCTGCACACCTTAGGATTCCGTTGGTTGGGCTGCTTTAGTGGAAACATGGCCTCCTGCCACTCCAGTTATCACTAATGGGATAGAGGGCATGATAGTCTACTACGCTACCCAACCAGAAGCGGGGACGAAGATGGAGACAGAGGAGTAGAAAGGAGAGAAGCCATGACTGACATGCAGAAAACAGAATCATACACAACCATATCCGAATGCAAATACCAACATATGCACACATGAGAAATAGAGGGATTGATAGGGATGGAAGGAATGAGAGGGAGAGAGGGAGGCAGAAAGGTCATCAAAGCATGCACTTCAAACAAGCACTTGTTATTATTTGTGAGCTTCTTTTCATTTGTTTGCTTGAAACTAGCTGGGTATTAAAATGATTCGCCTTCATCACCAAAGGCAATTCTCTCAACATTCTCTCTGTATGTCTGTCTCTCGCTCTCTTTCACACATAATATCCCCAGCATCCAGATTGCCTGGTTCTGACAAAACAACACGGTGACACATGGACAGAGACTGAAAGGGATTGTGATGGCAGCATGGCATGAGCCTCTGCAATAATGTATCTGGCAATCAAAGGCAATCAGCTGGGTGGAGTGCACAGAAAAACAGGACATGAATGCACCAGTTGACCTGAGGACCCAGCGTTCCAGGGCTATTCAGCAGGGCCATTCTTCTGACTGACACCTCCTTTGTTTGTGAATGTTACTGCTATTATTTTGGGACAGCCTATTAGATTGCTCTGTTCCAAAGCCAGTCATACACAGAATAACATAGACTGGAGTTATTGTTTCAACCACAGAGACTGCTGCTGAGGTTTTAAACTGACTGGACTTCCTGTTGTTGATTGGGTGGGGTGGATGATTGGATTGGGGGATGAGAGGAGTAGAAATAGTGACAGTAGAGGAATAGAGAGAGAGAAAAGGGTGAAAATAGTAGGAGGTAGTTGGTGACAGCAGTGAATCAGCCGAGAGTTTTTGTGCTAATCTGTCAGACCACCTGATTAATGAATGCACAGAACAGTCCCTGTCTTGTAGCAGCAGGCCCCAGGCTCAGACACATATTAACTCCTAAACCCTGCTGAGCAGAATGTCAATACAAACACACACACACACACACACGCACACACACACACACACACACACACACACACACACACACACACACACACACACACACACACACACACACACACACACACACACACACACACTCTGCACATCTTTCTCTTGCTACATCCCAATTACACTGACTAAAGCCATTCACAAGGCACCCAATCAACAGTACCCTACCATGTTTTATTTCCCATCACGCCATAGATGTCTCTCTGTGCTACCAGTTAGAAATATGTTTTTCACCAGTCTGTAAAGCTGTGCTATAATACAACCCGTATTTTTCTCTCTGCTACACCATTTAAGGATTGTTATTGCTCTATTCATTCTACTGTAACTCTTCTACTGTGACACTAAGAGGAGGAAACATGACTACACCCCCCCTCCTCTTCCTCCTCATCCTCGCCCCCTCACCCATTCCTCTACAACCAGCCACTTAAGTGCAGTTTTAGGAAATGGAAAATGAAACCAATTAATTTCAAAGCGAAAAATACAGGCACTCACCATTCTTGATCTGTGTCCAAATGATTGAATAAGTCTGTCAGAAAAGAGCTCCCCCACAGCTGACCTCGGGACAAAGGCACTGTGTACCGCACTGAGCTTTCATCCATCAACTCTGCTGAAGCTGGAGCTGCTCTCACGTTTTTCAACTTTTTAATGGCAGCTCCATCATACCTTACAGCATACAACAGGTTCCCTGCAGCTGACTCCTCAAGGTAAAAGCTCAGCACAGGAAGAAGTAAACATGCCCTTTCCTGAAAAAAATTCATTTTCAGAAGTTTGCAGAAAAATAGAAAATATGGAATTTCTTATAAATCAAATCAAATGTTATTTGTTACGTTTGGTAAACAACAGGTGTAGACTAACAGTGAAACGCTTACTGAAGGCCCTTCCCAACAATGCAGAGAGAAAAATAGCAACATAGTAACACAAGGAATAAATACACAATGAATAGCGATAACTTGGCTATATACACAGGGTACCAGTACCGAGTTGATGTGCTGGGGTACAAGGTAATTGATACAAGGTAATACACTACATGGCCAAAAGTAATTGGAAACCTGATCGTCGTACATCTCATTCCAGAATCATGGACATTAATATGGAGTTGGTCTCCCTTTGCTGATATAAGAGCCTCCACTCTTCTGGGAAGGCTTTCCACTAGATGTTGGAACATTACTGCAGGGACTTGCTTCCATTCAGCCACAAGAGCATTAGTGAGGTTGGCCACTGATGTTGGGTGATTAGCCCTGGTTCGCAGTCGGCATTCCAATTCATCCTAAAGGGGTTCGATGGGGTTGAGGTCAGGGCTTTGTGCAGGCCAGTTAAGTTCTTCCACACTGATCTTGACAAACCATTTTTGTATGGACCTCGCTTTGTGCACGGGGGCATTTTCATGCGGAAACAGGAAAGGGCCTTCCCCAAAAAGGTACCACAAAGTTGGAAGCACAGAATCGTCTAGCCCGAACCATGAAAAATAGCCCCGGACCATTATTCCTCCTCCACCAAACTTTACAGTTGGCACTATGCATTGGGGCAGGTAGCGTTCTCCTGGCATCCACCAAACCCAGATTCGTCCGGCGGACTGCCAGATGGTGAAGCGTATTTGATTACTCCAAGGAAAGGCGTTTCAACTGCTTCAGAGTCCTATGGGGGCGAGCTTTACACCACTCCAGCTTGACATTTCGCATGGTGATCTTATTCTTGTGTGCGGCTGCTCGGCCGTGGAAACCCGTTTAATGAAGTTCCTGACGAACAGTTGTTGTGCTGACGTTGCTTTCAGTGTCAGTTTGGAACTCGGTAGTGGGTGTTGCAACCGAGGACATGCTACACACTTCAGCACTCGGCGGTCCCGTTCTGCGAGCTTATGTGGCCTACCACTTCGCGGCTGAGCCGTTGTTGCTCCTAAACGTTTTCACGTCACAATAACAGCACTAGCAGGGCAGCTCTAGCAGGGCAGAAATTTGATGCGAACTGACTTGTTGAAGAGGTGGCATCCTATGACAGTGCCACGTTGAAAGTCACTGAGCTCTTCAGTAAGGCCATTCTACTGCCAATGTTTGTCTATAGGGATTGCATGGCTGTGTGCTCAATGTTATACACCTGTCAGCAACAGGTGTGGCTGAAATAGCAGAATCCACTAATTTAAAGGGTTAGGGTTAGCAGCAGCGTATGTGATGAGTCAAAATAGTTTTTATTTTTTCTTTAGGGGTGGATCAGCTTAATATTGCAGAAAGAATGTTGCTTCCATCAATGTAATTGTCTGCATAATTTCCAATCCCCCATATATTTTTTGTGTAAATATATATATCCATATACATACACGCATGCATACATATACACATATATACATACACATACCTATATAGATATACATACTTTTTTAAGAATATACCTTTATTATTCCCGGCAAACCCTACCACCCTTCCCCAATTGGAGTAAACTAATAAACAATAACACTTAGGCTTCTACCTTCAGTTTATACATCTTATACACATTTTACAGACACAATCTATTTTACAATAGTTATATTTTGTTTGTTTTTAGTCCTTCCTCTATTGCTGATGTCCATCCAGTTTGATTTCTATTTGTAACTGTGCTATTTCACAAAAGTTCTGAACCTATATACATTTTACAGACCCTGTATGTTTTACATTGGTTATCTTGTTATTAGTCCCACCCTTCAGCTCCATTCAACCCATCCCATCTGTCTCTCAACATCATCCATTTTGGATTTCTATTTGCCATATATTTTTCAACTGTGCTGTGATGCTTCACAAAAGTACTGAACCTTTATATTCTCATTCTATGTGTGTGTCAGTAAATAGCATTATTTGCTTTGTGAATTGAGTTGTATCCCCATTGTGGATATGTTTTATGTTGACTTTATTGTTAATGCTTTTTTGTGGTATTATATAAGTCAAATGTTTATTGTAAATGTGAAGCAGAATCAGAATCAGAATCAGCAGCAGTGCTGTCAGTGAATCACATCGTCCAGAGGGACTGAGAATTCTATAGTCCATTGTTCCATATTGTTAAATCCACACAGGTTAGTAGGAATAGAACAGAATTCTATAGTCCATTGTTCCATAATGTTAAATCCACACAGGTTGGTAGGAATAGAACAGAATTCTATAGTCCATTGTTCCATATTGTTAAATCCACACAGGTTGGTAGGAATAGGAATGGAGGAGCATGTGTCTTTAGGGTGCTGGGAGATGGTAGCTGGCTAAGCCCTTTGTTATGGGTTGAGACAGACTGTGGATGGGTGTATCTGTGGGGTTGAGACAGACTGTGGATGGGTGTATCTGCGGGGTTGAGACAGACTGTGGATGGGTGTATCTGTGGGGTTGAGACAGACTGTGGATGGGTGTATCTGTGGGGTTGAGACAGACTGTGGATGGGTGTATCTGTGGGGTTGAGACAGACTGTGGATGGGTGTATCTGTGGGGTTGAGACAGACTGTGGATGGGTGTATCTGTGGGGTTGAGACAGACTGTGGATGGGTGTATCTGCGGGGTTGAGACAGACTGTGGATGGGTGTATCTGTGGGGTTGAGACAGACTGTGGATGGGTGTATCTGTGGGGTTGAGACAGACTGTGGATGGGTGTATCTGTGGGGTTGAGACAGACTGTGGATGGGTGTATCTGCGGGGTTGAGACAGACTGTGGATGGGTGTATCTGTGGGGTTGAGACAGACTGTGGATGGGTGTATCTGCGGGGTTGAGACAGACTGTGGATGGGTGTATCTGTGGGGTTGAGACAGACTGTGGATGGGTGTATCTGTGGGGTTGAGACAGACTGTGGATGGCTTGGCTGCCCTGCAACAGGCATGACTGTCTTGTCTGTGCCTCAGAGCTAGAGTCATGTGGTGCAGGCCCCTCCTCTCCCTCTATACTCCCTCTTTTCTCCCTCTCCCCGTTTTCCCTCCATCGCCATGCTATTAATAGAGCCTCCAGCCTCCAGAGGACCTACACAGGGGAGAGAGAGAGAGCAGAGAAAAGAGAAAAGAGGGAGCAGAGCAGGAATAAGGGTGGAAGCAGCAGCAACAGAGGAAGGGGAAAGAACATGAGAGAGTGAGGGGAGATGGAGTAGTAAGAGAGAGACAGGGAGTGGCTAGGAGGGGATGAGAGATGGGGTGTAGGAAGAGAGAGACAGGGAGTGTCTAGGAGGGGATGGGAGATGGAGTAGTAAGAGAGAGACAGGGAGTGGCTAGGAGGGGATGAGAGATGGGGTGTAGGAAGAGAGAGACAGGGAGTGTCTAGGAGGGGATGAGAGATGGGGTGTAGGAAGAGAGAGACAGGGAGTGTCTAGGAGGGGATGGGAGATGGGGTGTAGGAAGAGAGAGACAGGGAGTGTCTAGGAGGGGATGGGAGATGGGGTGTAGGAAGAGAGAGACAGGGAGGGGCTAGGAGGGGATGAGAGATGGGGTGTAGGAAGAGAGAGACAGGGAGTGTCTAGGAGGGGATGGGAGATGGGGTGTAGGAAGAGAGAGACAGGGAGTGTCTAGGAGGGGATGAGAGATGGGGTGTAGGAAGAGAGAGACAGGGAGTGGCTAGGAGGGGATGAGAGATGGGGTGTAGGAAGAGAGAGACAGGGAGTGTCTAGGAGGGGATGAGAGATGGGGTGTAGGAAGAGAGAGACAGGGAGTGTCTAGGAGGGGATGAGAGATGGGGTGTAGGAAGAGAGAGACAGGGAGTGTCTAGGAGGGGATGAGAGATGGGGTGTAGGAAGAGAGAGACAGGGAGTGTCTAGGAGGGGATGGGAGATGGGGTGTAGGAAGAGAGAGACAGGGAGTGTCTAGGAGGGGATGAGAGATGGGGTGTAGGAAGAGAGAGACAGGGAGTGTCTAGGAGGGGATGAGAGATGGGTGTAGGAAGAGAGAGACAGGGAGTGTCTAGGAGGGGATGGGAGATGGGGTGTAGGAAGAGAGAGACAGGGAGGGGCTAGGAGGGGATGGGAGATGGGGTGTAGGAAGAGAGAGACAGGGAGTGTCTAGGAGGGGATGGGAGATGGGGTTGTAGGAAGAGAGAGACAGGGAGGGGCTAGGAGGGGATGAGAGATGGGGTGTAGGAAGAGAGAGACAGGGAGTGTCTAGGAGGGGATGAGAGATGGGGTGTAGGAAGAGAGAGACAGGGAGTGTCTAGGAGGGGATGAGAGATGGGGTGTAGGAAGAGAGAGACAGGGCGTGGCTAGGAGGGGATGAGAGATGGGGTGTAGGAAGAGAGAGACAGGGAGTGTCTAGGAGGGGATGAGAGATGGGGTGTAGGAAGAGAGAGACAGGGAGTGTCTAGGAGGGGATGAGAGATGGGGTGTAGGAAGAGAGAGACAGGGAGTGTCTAGGAGGGGATGAGAGATGGGGTGTAGGAAGAGAGAGACAGGGAGTGTCTAGGAGGGGATGGGAGATGGGTGTAGGAAGAGAGAGACAGGGAGTGTCTAGGAGGGGATGGGAGATGGGGTGTAGGAAGAGAGAGACAGGGAGTGTCTAGGAGGGGATGAGAGATGGGGTGTAGGAAGAGAGAGACAGGGAGTGGCTAGGAGGGGATGGGAGATGGGGTGTAGGAAGAGAGAGACAGGGAGTGTCTAGGAGGGGATGAGAGATGGGGTGTAGGAAGAGAGAGACAGGGAGTGTCTAGGAGGGGATGAGAGATGGGGTGTAGGAAGAGAGAGACAGGGAGTGTCTAGGAGGGGATGGGAGATGGGGTGTAGGAAGAGAGAGACAGGGAGGGGCTAGGAGGGGATGGGAGATGGGGTGTAGGAAGAGAGAGACAGGGAGTGTCTAGGAGGGGATGGGAGATGGGGTGTAGGAAGAGAGAGACAGGGAGTGGCTAGGAGGGGATGAGAGATGGGGTGTAGGAAGAGAGAGACAGGGAGTGTCTAGGAGGGGATGAGAGATGGGGTGTAGGAAGAGAGAGACAGGGAGTGTCTAGGAGGGGATGAGAGATGGGGTGTAGGAAGAGAGAGACAGGGAGTGTCTAGGAGGGGATGGGAGATGGGGTGTAGGAAGAGAGAGACAGGGAGTGTCTAGGAGGGGATGAGAGATGGGGTGTAGGAAGAGAGAGACAGGGAGTGTCTAGGAGGGGATGAGAGATGGGGTGTAGGAAGAGAGAGACAGGGAGTGTCTAGGAGGGATGAGAGATGGGGTGTAGGAAGAGAGAGACAGGGAGTGTCTAGGAGGGGATGAGAGATGGGGTGTAGGAAGAGAGAGACAGGGAGTGTCTAGGAGGGGATGAGAGATGGGGTGTAGGAAGAGAGAGACAGGGAGTGTCTAGGAGGGGATGGGAGATGGGGTGTAGGAAGAGAGAGACAGGGAGTGTCTAGGAGGGGATGAGAGATGGGGTGTAGGAAGAGAGAGACAGGGAGTGTCTAGGAGGGGATGGGAGATGGGGTGTAGGAAGAGAGAGACAGGGAGGGGCTAGGAGGGGATGAGAGATGGGGTGTAGGAAGAGAGAGACAGGGAGTGTCTAGGAGGGGATGGGAGATGGGGTGTAGGAAGAGAGAGACAGGGAGTGTCTAGGAGGGGATGAGAGATGGGGTGTAGGAAGAGAGAGACAGGGAGGGGCTAGGAGGGGATGAGAGATGGAGTGTAGGAAGAGAGAGACAGGGAGTGTCTAGGAGGGGATGGGAGATGGGGTGTAGGAAGAGAGAGACAGGGAGTGTCTAGGAGGGGATGGGAGATGGGGTGTAGGAAGAGAGAGACAGGGAGTGTCTAGGAGGGGATGAGAGATGGGGTGTAGGAAGAGAGAGACAGGGAGTGTCTAGGAGGGGATGGGAGATGGGGTGTAGGAAGAGAGAGACAGGGAGTGTCTAGGAGGGGATGAGAGATGGGGTGTAGGAAGAGAGAGACAGGGAGTGGCTAGGAGGGGATGGGAGATGGGGTGTAGGAAGAGAGAGACAGGGAGTGTCTAGGAGGGGATGAGAGATGGGGTGTAGGAAGAGAGAGACAGGGAGTGTCTAGGAGGGGATGGGAGATGGGGTGTAGGAAGAGAGAGACAGGGAGGGGCTAGGAGGGGATGGGAGATGGGGTGTAGGAAGAGAGAGACAGGGAGTGTCTAGGAGGGGATGGGAGATGGGGTGTAGGAAGAGAGAGACAGGGAGGGGCTAGGAGGGGATGAGAGATGGGGTGTAGGAAGAGAGAGACAGGGAGTGTCTAGGAGGGGATGGGAGATGGGGTGTAGGAAGAGAGAGACAGGGAGTGTCTAGGAGGGGATGAGAGATGGGGTGTAGGAAGAGAGAGGACAGGGAGTGTCTAGGAGGGGATGAGAGATGGGGTGTAGGAAGAGAGAGACAGGGAGTGTCTAGGAGGGGATGAGAGATGGGGTGTAGGAAGAGAGAGACAGGGAGTGTCTAGGAGGGGATGGGAGATGGGGTGTAGGAAGAGAGAGACAGGGAGTGTCTAGGAGGGGATGAGAGATGGGGTGTAGGAAGAGAGAGACAGGGAGTGTCTAGGAGGGGATGAGAGATGGGGTGTAGGAAGAGAGAGACAGGGAGTGTCTAGGAGGGGATGAGAGATGGGGTGTAGGAAGAGAGAGACAGGGAGTGTCTAGGAGGGGATGGGAGATGGGGTGTAGGAAGAGAGAGACAGGGAGTGGCTAGGAGGGGATGAGAGATGGGGTGTAGGAAGAGAGAGACAGGGAGTGTCTAGGAGGGGATGAGAGATGGGGTGTAGGAAGAGAGAGACAGGGAGGGGCTAGGAGGGGATGAGAGATGGGGTGTAGGAAGAGAGAGACAGGGAGTGTCTAGGAGGGGATGGGAGATGGGGTGTAGGAAGAGAGAGACAGGGAGTGTCTAGGAGGGGATGAGAGATGGGGTGTAGGAAGAGAGAGACAGGGAGTGTCTAGGAGGGGATGGGAGATGGGGTGTAGGAAGAGAGAGACAGGGAGTGTCTAGGAGGGGATGGGAGATGGGGTGTAGGAAGAGAGAGACAGGGAGTGTCTAGGAGGGGATGGGAGATGGGGTGTAGGAAGAGAGAGACAGGGAGTGTCTAGGAGGGGATGGGAGATGGGGTGTAGGAAGAGAGAGACAGGGAGTGTCTAGGAGGGGATGGGAGATGGGGTGTAGGAAGAGAGAGACAGGGAGTGTCTAGGAGGGGATGAGAGATGGGGTGTAGGAAGAGAGAGACAGGGAGTGGCTAGGAGGGGATGGGAGATGGGGTGTAGGAAGAGAGAGACAGGGAGTGTCTAGGAGGGGATGAGAGATGGGGTGTAGGAAGAGAGAGACAGGGAGTGGCTAGGAGGGGATGGGAGATGGGGTGTAGGAAGAGAGAGACAGGGAGTGTCTAGGAGGGGATGAGAGATGGGGTGTAGGAAGAGAGAGACAGGGAGTGTCTAGGAGGGGATGAGAGATGGGGTGTAGGAAGAGAAAGACAGGGAGTGTCTAGGAGGGGATGAGAGATGGGGTGTAGGAAGAGAGAGACAGGGAGTGTCTAGGAGGGGATGGGAGATGGGGTGTAGGAAGAGAGAGACAGGGAGTGTCTAGGAGGGGATGAGAGATGGGGTGTAGGAAGAGAAAGAGTGATAAAGTGTAAAGAGAGGGAGTGGCACTGAGAGAGGAGAGCATGAAAGGGTTAATTAATAAGGCCCCCTGCCCCTCAGTCATTTTAACAGTGTGTGTGTGTGTGTGTGTGTGTGTGTGTGTGTGTGTGTGTGTGTGTGTGTGTGTGTGTGTGTGTGTGTGTGTGTGTGTGTGTGTGTGTATATATAAAGCAGCAGACAGCAGGGGTGAAACCCTAGAGTGGCAGAGTCCTCAAGGTCATCACTAACACCCAGCCAACCAGCCAGCTGTCATCTCAGAGTCAGCCAACACCCACACCAACACCCACACCAACACCCACACCCACACCAACACCAAAACCGACACCAACACCCACACCAACACCCACACCAAAACCCACACCCACACCAACACCAACACCCACACCAAAACCCATACCAACACCCACACCAAAACCCACACCCACACCCACACCAAAACCCACACCCACACCAACACCCACACCCACACCAAAACCCACACCAACACCCACACCCACACCAACAACAATACCCACACCAACACCCACACCAACACCCACACCCACACCAACACCCACACCAAAACTCACACCCAATCTAACACCCACACCAAAACCCACACCCACACCCACACCAACAACAATACCCACACCAACACCCACACCCACACCAACACCCACACCCACACCAACAACAATACCAACACCCACACCAACACTCACACCAACACCCACACCAACACCCACACCAACAACAATACCAACACCCACACCAACACCCACACCAACACCCACACCCACACCAACACCCACACCAACACCAACACCCACACCAACACCCACACCCACACCAACACCAACACCCACACCAACACCCACACCAAATCTAACACCCACACCACTCATAACAACAAGCACACAGACACTGTTGATTTAGGAATTGTTTACGATGTAACCCTTATTCATGTTCATTTAAAGTAGTGAGTGCTGGCAGTCCATTTTCCAACCGAGGGGACACCGAAGCCTTAGCTTCTTTAAAACCTCCATTACTCATTTTTTATGGCTTTCAAAGTCCTGTTCAAAAGCAGTGAAGGTAATTGAAAATAGCCTGTTGTTTGACAAGCTGTAAAACCAGACAGAGCCATTATCAAAGCCGTTAAGAATCATGGATTACAATTAAGTTGCTGATAAAGTCACCTAGCTGTGAGGGAGCTCAGCTGTGGTGGTGGCGGTGTGATGCTGAGCGGGGGCCGCCAGTTGTTAGCATGACACCAGTAACCTCCTCTTGTCTGCAGAGCCAATCCCCCACTGAGACATAATTACAACCACACACAGACTGCCTAACACACTTATCTGATTCGAGATTAAGCTACTTTGACACACTTAGCAAATTGAAATGCGTTATTATTTCAGAGTTTTCTCATTTACAATTGCGACCTGGCCAAGATAAAGCAAAGCAGTTTGACACATACAACAACACAGAGTTACACATGGAGTAAAACAAACATACAGTCAATAATACAGTAGAAAAATAAGTCTGCTGCAGTAGAACCCCTCTCTCTGCTGCAGTAGAACCCCTCTCTGCTGCAGTAGAACCCCTCTCTGCTGCAGTAGAACCCCTCTCTGCTGCAGTAGAACCCCTCTCTGCTGCAGTAGAAACCCTCTCTGCTGCAGTAGAACCCCTCTCTGCTGCAGTAGAACCCCTCTCTGCTGCAGTAGAACATGCTCTTGTTTTATATGCAATGTAGAGTGGTGGTGAGCTGTGGGTCAGACTCATATCGTACCGCACAATGAATTATATAGACCAGGTAGAATTTAAAGAAGCAGAACTGACCATAGAAACCATTACCCTCTCCTACTCTAGAAATAACCAAAATATCCTCAAGCTCCCGCAGAGCGTTGGCAGCCTAGTGGGGCTTTCTCCCAATTTAACCCTTTAATCATCAACCCAGTGAGCAAGCAGCAATCTGGGAATCATTAACTGACTGACGCTACAGTACAGCATCTGCAGTGAATCAGATAGTGGCAGCTACTTGACTCATCTGCAGTGAATCAGATAGTGGTATCTACTTGACTCATCTGCAGTGAATCAGATAGTGGTAGCTACTTGACTCATCTGCAGTGAATCAGATAGTGGTAACTACTTGACTCATCTGCAGTGAATCAGATAGTGGTAGCTACTTGACTCATCTGCAGTGAATCAGATAGTGGCAGCTACTTGACTCATCTTCAGTGAATCAGATAGTGGTAGCTACTTGACTCATCTGCAGTGAATCAGATAGTGGCATCTACTTGACTCATCTGCAGTGAATCAGATAGTGGTAGCTACTTGACTCATCTGCAGTGAATCAGATAGTGGTAGCTACTTGACTCATCTGCAGTGAATCAGACAGTGGTAGCTACTTGACTCATCTTCAGTGAATCAGACAGTGGTAACTACTTGACTCATCTGCAGTGAATCAGATAGTGGTAGCTACTTGACTCATCGTGATCCAATACTTGTGTTGCATTACAGCTGTGCAAAGTGTTGGCAATTGCAGATAAATAAATCATTAGCAAACACATAAATCAGCTCATCAAGGATAAACTTGCTTATCAAAACAGTTTGTGGCATGCTAACACACAACCATGCTAGCAATCAGAGGCCTGGAGTAATTCATTTCCCTTTGGGTTGGTTACAAATGGCCGCTCAGGCCTGACACCGTGCTAATCTCCTCTCCATTCTGACATTCACCCTAGCTACTTCTGCTGATGAACATAGGACACCTCGGGGGACAGGACAGGGAGGAAGATGGTAGAACAGGGCCCAGCCTCAGCCCTCCACCACCCACCCAGCCAGCCAGCCACCACCCCAGTAGCCGAGCTGACCCGGCTACTAATTAAAGCCAAATCTGACACCTAATATTATTCTCTTTTTCCAATATGGAGGAGAGAGAAGGAGAGAATGAGAGGAGGAGAGGAATAGATACCCAGCATATTGACCCCAACCCCCAGTAGCAGTGGAATTAAACACACTCCACTAAGTGTGGTTCCACTGCCTGTCTAATGCACAAGGCCAGG
>NC_042969.1:66074849-66084849 GCF_901001165.1 Salmo trutta | reverse complement strand
ACCCACACACCCACAGTCATATCCTCTGTCATATTCACACACACCCACAGTCATATCCTCTGTCATATTCACACACACCCACACTCATATCCTCTGTCATATACCCACACACCCACAGTCATATCCTCTGTCATATTCACACACACCCACAGTCATATCCTCTGTCATATTCACACACACCCACAGTCATATCCTCTGTCATATTCACACACACCCACAGTCATATCCTCTGTCATATTCACACACACCCACAGTCATATCCTCTGTCATATTCACACACACCCACAGTCAATATCCTCTGTCATATTCCCACACACCCACAGTCATATCCTCTGTCATATTCACCCACACCCACAGTCATATCCTCTGTCATATTCACAAACACCCACACTCATATCCTCTGTCATATTCACACACACCCACAGTCATATCCTCTGTCATATTCACACACACCCACAGTCAAATCCTCTGTCATATTCACACACACCCACAGTCATATCCTCTGTCATATTCACACACACCCACAGTCATATCCTCTGTCATATTCACACACACCCACAGTCATATCCTCTGTCATATTCCCACACACCCACAGTCATATTCACACATACCCACAGTCATATCCTCTGTCATATTCACACACACCCACAGTCATATCCTCTGTCATATTCACACACACCCACAGTCATATCCTCTGTCATATTCACACACACCCACAGTCATATCCTCTGTCATATTCACACACACCTACAGTCATATCCTCTGTCATATTCACACACACCCACAGTCATATCCTCTGTCATATTCACACACACCCACACTCATATCCTCTGTCATATTCACACACACCCACAGTCATATCCTCTGTCATATTCACACACATCCACAGTCATATCCTCTGTCATATTCACACACACCCACAGTCATATCCTCTGTCATATTCACACACACCCACACTCATATCCTCTGTCATATTCACACACACCCACAGTCAATATCCTCTGTCATATTCACACACACCCACAGTCATATCCTCTGTCATATTCACACACACCCACAGTCATATCCTCTGTCATATTCACACACACCCACAGTCATATCCTCTGTCATATTCACACACACCCACAGTCATATCCTCTGTCATATTCACACACACCCACAGTCATATCCTCTGTCATATTCACACACATCCACAGTCATATCCTCTGTCATATTCACACACACCCACACTCATATCCTCTGTCATATTCACACACACCCACAGTCATATCCTCTGTCATATTCACACACACCCACAGTCATATCCTCTGTCATATTCACACACACCCACAGTCATATCCTCTGTCATATTCACACACACCCACAGTCATATCCTCTGTCATATTCCCACACACCCACAGTCATATCCTCTGTCATATTCACACACACCTACAGTCATATCCTCTGTCATATTCCCACACACCCACAGTCATATCCTCTGTCATATTCACACACACCCACAGTCATATCCTCTGTCATATTCACACACACCCACACTCATATCCTCTGTCATATTCACACACACCCACAGTCATATCCTCTGTCATATTCACACACACCCACAGTCATATCCTCTGTCATATTCACACACACCCACACTCATATCCTCTGTCATATTCACACACACCCACAGTCATATCCTCTGTCATATTCACACACACCCCACAGTCATATCCTCTGTCATATTCACACACACACAGTCATATCCTCTGTCATATTCACACACACCCACAGTCATATCCTCTGTCATATTCACACACACCCACACTCATATCCTCTGTCATATTCACACACACCCACAGTCATATCCTCTGTCATATTCACACACATCCACAGTCATATCCTCTGTCATATTCACACACACCCACAGTCAATATCCTCTGTCATATTCACACACACCCACAGTCATATCCTCTGTCATATTCACACACACCCACACTCATATCCTCTGTCATATTCACACACACCCACAGTCATATCCTCTGTCATATTCACACACACCCACAGTCATATCCTCTGTCATATTCACACACACCCACAGTCATATCCTCTGTCATATTCACACACACCCACAGTCATATCCTCTGTCATATTCACACACACCCACAGTCATATCCTCTGTCATATTCACACACACCCACACTCATATCCTCTGTCATATTCACACACACCCACAGTCATATCCTCTGTCATATTCACACACACACAGTCATATCCTCTGTCATATTCACACACACCCACAGTCATATCCTCTGTCATATTCACACACATCCACAGTCATATCCTCTGTCATATTCACACACACCCACAGTCAATATCCTCTGTCATATTCACACACACCCACAGTCAATATCCTCTGTCATATTCACACACACCCACAGTCATATCCTCTGTCATATTCACACACACCCACAGTCATATCCTCTGTCATATTCACACACACCCACAGTCAATATCCTCTGTCATATTCACACACACCCACAGTCATATCCTCTGTCATATTCACACACACCCACAGCCATATCCTCTGTCATATACCCACACACCCACAGTCAATATCCTCTGTCATATTCACACACACCCACAGTCATATCCTCTGTCATATTCACACACACCCACACTCATATCCTCTGTCATATTCACACACACCCACACTCATATCCTCTGTCATATTCACACACACCCACAGTCATATCCTCTGTCATATTCCCACACACCCACAGTCATATCCTCTGTCATATACCCACACACCCACAGTCATATCCTCTGTCATATTCACACACACCCACACTCATATCCTCTGTCATATTCACACACACCCACAGTCATATCCTCTGTCATATTCACACACACCCACACTCATATCCTCTGTCATATTCACACACACCCACACTCATATCCTCTGTCATATTCACACACACCCACAGTCATATCCTCTGTCATATTCACACACACCCACACTCATATCCTCTGTCATATTCACACACACCCACAGTCATATCCTCTGTCATATTCACACACACCCACAGTCATATCCTCTGTCATATTCACACACACCCACAGTCATATCCTCTGTCATATTCACACACACCCACAGTCAATATCCTCTGTCATATTCACACACACCCACAGTCATATCCTCTGTCATATTCACACACACCCACACTCATATCCTCTGTCATATTCACACACACCCACAGTCAATATCCTCTGTCATATTCCCACACACCCACAGTCAATATCCTCTGTCATATTCCCACACACCCACAGTCAATATCCTCTGTCATATTCACACACACCCACAGTCATATCCTCTGTCATATTCACACACACCCACAGTCATATCCTCTGTCATATTCACACACACCCACAGTCATATCCTCTGTCATATTCACACACACCCACAGTCAATATCCTCTGTCATATTCACACACACCCACAGTCAATATCCTCTGTCATATTCACACACACCCACAGTCAATATCCTCTGTCATATTCCCACACACCCACAGTCATATCCTCTGTCATATTCACACACCCACAGTCATATCCTCTGTCATATTCACACACACCCACAGTCATATCCTCTGTCATATTCACACACACCCACAGTCAAATCCTCTGTCATATACCCACACACCCACAGTCATATCCTCTGTCATATTCACACACACCCACACTCATATCCTCTGTCATATTCACACACACCCACAGTCAAATCCTCTGTCATATTCCCACACACCCACAGTCATATCCTCTGTCATATTCACACACACCCACAGTCATATCCTCTGTCATATTCACACACACCCACAGTCATATCCTCTGTCATTTTCACCCACTTTCAAACCCCACCACTGATCCTGCAATTGTCACTGTGACCCGATCTGGTAAAATGAGAGAAAGTACAGTGTCTTACGTCTGGTGTCCACTCTTTAAAACAAGAGTCAGAGCAAGACAAACAAGCAGAAGCAGCATAACAACATGTCTAATGATAGCTCAGCTGCCTCTGCTCTGCCCAGCTGCCTGTTCATAGGTGCTTAGTGGTGGCAGCGGAGGAGGTAGACACAACAAAAGCCTTGTCTGTATCTAATGGGAAATCCAGGTTGATTACACATTTCAGACTTGAGTCTGTGTGACTCAGTGTGTGACACAGATTTTCCATTACCAATGTAATTACTTTCTGGGTCTGCAGAGAGGTAGGCACACTGACACTCTGAGAAAGCCCATCCGGATATACACTTCAACCATGCCTGGGTTCAAGGATGCTTCCTCATACACCACTTAATGCCAGTCATCCAGTAGAGATATGTTGCTCTTCTATATGACTATGTAATTGCCTGTACCACTTCCTACAATGGTACCAGCTAACACTAATCACCTAGCAGCCATTCTGCTCTTGTTTCAGACTGTATGCCGTAGCTGTGCCACCTCCTATGCCACTATCTGTTGCCAATCATCTAGTAGTGACATCACATAGGAGCTGTATTCTAACTCCATGCCTGTGTTCCCTGCCCTGACAGTACCAGTGCTTCCTTCCTCCCTCTGCAGTGCCAGTCAGCAGCACTGTTCAGCTCACTGCCCTGACAGTACCAGTGCTTCCTCCCTCTGCAGTGCCAGTCAGCAGCACTGTTCAGCCCAGTGCCCTGACAGTACCAGTGCTTCCTCCCTCTGCAGTGCCAGTCAGCAGCACCGTTCAGCCCACTGGGCTGCAGGGCCATTTCCTCCAGGTCAGTGCCAATGTCACATACCAGCGCTCCCAGGATTCCATCTGGCCAGAGCGGAGTGTAACTGATCCTGCAGGGAGAGGAAACAGAGCCGAACTGACCCCAAAATGGACTTATCATCAGTGTGATGGCAACAGATGAGGGAGTTAAGTCCACATGGCCTCCCCCTGGTCATTAAAATGGCCTGCTGCACCTGTGGTCCTGCTGGTACCCTGCTACCACACATCTGTCAGCGCCAACTCTGTTTGTCTGCTAGCTATCGAACTCTAACTCTGTTTGTCTGCTAGCTATCGAACTCTAACTCTGTTTGTCTGCTAGCTATCTAACTCTGTCTGTCTGCTAGCTATCTAATTCTGTCTGTCTGCTAGCTATCTAACTCTGTCTGTCTGCTAGCTATCTAACTCTGTCTGTCTGCTAGCTATCTAACTCTGTCTGTCTGCTAGCTATCTAACTCTGTCTGTCTGCTAGCCCTCCCTCTATCTCTTAAGGGAGTGAATGTTATTTATAATAACGGTTACATGGACAAAATCGGACCTCTGAAATGAGAATGGACGGCCCTCCCTTCAGTAAAATATATTTGAACTAAACCCTCCATGAACACTTGAAGGAAAAAAGTCACCCTCCCCTCTACCCAAAATAAGAATGAAAACAAAGTGGTTAGCAGAGAACATGTCTACCGTTTACCCTCAGTTCTTGGACAGATCAGAGCCTTAGACATGCAGTTTTAGAAAGTGTTCTTCGTCTTGTAAGCCTTGCTTTACATGGCAGTGCAGGAATTTTGATAGCGCACAGGGCTGCTGGCCAGAAGGTTATGGGTTCATAGACCACCGTGGACAAGATAGGGATGGAACAATCTAATTTATAGTAAAAGCCTTGCATGAATCTATCATCGTATTTGTAGGTCCGAGAAAAAAATTGCCTTTTATTAACACTTCATGTAATTCTACGTAATTTTACATATTAGCAGAATATTTTCTAATACCACACAAATGAGAAGTTACAGGCTAAGAATGGACAGAGAGAGAGGCCTATGTGTTCATCTTATTTCTCCAATGCCAAATCAGTGTCTTGTTGCAACCAAACTGTACCTGTTTGCAAGTAATTAATTCTGAGAAGTCATTAGGAATCTGAGCATGTTACTTCCAAAAGTTAAGCCTACCATTCCACTCCATACAGAGTAGTCCTACCATTCCACCCCAGACAGAGTAGTCCTACCATTCCACTCCAGACAGAGTAGTCCTACCATTCCACCCCAGACAGAGTAGTCCTACCATTCCACCCCAGACAGAGTAGACCTTCCATTCCACCACAGACAGAGTAGACCTTCCATTCCACCCCAGACAGAGTAGATCTTCCATTCCACCCTAGACAGAGTAGACCTTCCATTCCACTCCAGACAGAGTAGTCCTACCATTCCACCCCAGACAGAGTAGTCCTACCATTCCACCCCAGACAGAGTAGACCTTCCATTCCACCCCAGACAGAGTAGACCTTCCATTCCACCCCAGACAGAGTAGGCCTTCCATTCCACCCCAGACAGAGTAGACCTTCCATTCCACCCTAGACAGAGTAGACCTACCATTCCACCCCAGACAGAGTAGACCTTCCATTCCACCCTAGACAGAGTAGACCTACCATTCCACCCCAGACAGAGTAGACCTTCCATTCCACCCCAGACAGAGTAGACCTTCCATTCCACCCCAGACAGAGTAGACCTTCCATTCCACCCCAGACAGAGTAGACCTTCCATTCCACCCCAGACAGAGTAGACCTTCCATTCTACCCCAGACAGAGTAGACCTTCCATTCCACCCCAGACAGAGTAGACCTTCCATTCCACCCCAGACAGAGTAGACCTTCCATTCCACCCTAGACAGAGTAGGCCTTCCATTCCACCCCAGACAGAGTAGACCTTCCATTCCACCCCAGACAGAGTAGACCTTCCATTCTACCCCAGACAGAGTAGTCCTACCATTCCACCCCAGACAGAGTAGACCTTCCATTCCACCCTAGACAGAGTAGGCCTTCCATTCCACCCCAGACAGAGTAGTCCTACCATTCCACCCCAGACAGAGTAGACCTTCCATTCCACCACAGACAGAGTAGACCTTCCATTCCACCCCAGACAGAGTAGACCTTCCATTCCACCCCAGACAGAGTAGACCTTCCATTCCACCCCAGACAGAGTAGACCTTCCATTCCACCCCAGACAGAGTAGACCTACCATTCCACCCCAGACAGAGTAGACCTTCCATTCCACCCTAGACAGAGTAGGCCTTCCATTCCACCCCAGACAGAGTAGTCCTACCATTCCACCCCAGACAGAGTAGACCTTCCATTCCACCCTAGACAGAGTAGGCCTTCCATTCCACCCCAGACAGAGTAGTCCTACCATTCCACCCCAGACAGAGTAGTCCTACCATTCCACCCCAGACAGAGTAGACCTTCCATTCCACCACAGACAGAGTAGACCTTCCATTCCACCCCAGACAGAGTAGACCTTCCATTCCACCCCAGACAGAGTAGACCTTCCATTCCACCCCAGACAGAGTAGTCCTACCATTCCACCCCAGACAGAGTAGACCTTCCATTCCACCCTAGACAGAGTAGACCTTCCATTCCACCCCAGACAGAGTAGACCTTCCATTCCACCCCAGACAGAGTAGACCTTCCATTCCACCCCAGACAGAGTAGTCCTACCATTCCACCCCAGACAGAGTAGACCTTCCATTCCACCCCAGACAGAGTAGACCTTCCATTCCACCCCAGACAGAGTAGTCCTACCATTCCACCCCAGACAGAGTAGTCCTACCATTCCACCCCAGACAGAGTAGTCCTACCATTCCACCCCAGACAGAGTAGACCTTCCATTCCACCCTAGACAGAGTAGACCTTCCATTCCACCCCAGACAGAGTAGACCTTCCATTCCACCCTAGACAGAGTAGACCTTCCATTCCACCACAGACAGAGTAGACCTTCCATTCCACCCCAGACAGAGTAGTCCTACCATTCCACTCCGGACAGAGTAGTCCTACCATTCCACCCCAGACAGAGTAGTCCTACCATTCCACCCCAGACAGAGTAGACCTTCCATTCCACCACAGACAGAGTAGGCCTTCCATTCCACCCTAGACAGAGTAGACCTTCCATTCCACCCCAGACAGAGTAGACCTTCCATTCCACCCCAGACAGAGTAGTCCTACCATTCCACCCCAGACAGAGTAGGCCTTCCATTCCACCCCAGACAGAGTATACCTTCCATTCCACCCCAGACAGAGTAGGCCTTCCATTCCACCCTAGACAGAGTAGGCCTACCATTCCACCCCAGACAGAGTAGACCTTCCATTCCACCCCAGACAGAGTAGTCCTTCCATTCCACCCTAGACAGAGTAGGCCTACCATTCCACCCCAGACAGAGTACCCCTTCCATTCCACCCCAGACAGAGTAGACCTTCCATTCCACCCCAGACAGAGTAGACCTTCCATTCCACCCCAGACAGAGTAGACCTTCCATTCCACCCCAGACAGAGTAGTCCTACCATTCCACCCCAGACAGAGTAGACCTTCCATTCCACCCTAGACAGAGTAGATCTACCAACACAGAAAAATGTACGCTTTAACTGCTGGCTAGTCTTCATTTATGACTTAACCCAATGAGAGAAGGTCAGTGTTTCCCAAAATGTAATTAAATGTATTTATTATTTAACTTGGCACGTCAGTTAAGAACAAATTCTTATTTACAATGGTGGCCTGCCCGGCTAAACCCGGATGACGCTGGGCCAATTGTGCGCCGCCCTATGGGACACCCAATCACGGCCGGATGTGACACAGCCTGGATTTGAACAGGGTACTGTAGTGACGCCTCTTGCACTGAGATGCAGTGCCTTAGACCGCTGAAACAGGTACTGTAGTGACGCCTCTTGCACTGAGATGCAGTGCCTTAGACCGCTGAACCAGGTACTGTAGTGACACCTCTTGCACTGAGATGCAGTGCCTTAGACCGCTGAACCAGGTACTGTAGTGACACCTCTTGCACTGAGATACAGTGCCTTAGACCGCTGAACCAGGTACTGATGTGACACCTCTTGCACTGAGATGCAGTGCCTCAGACCGCTGAACCAGGTACTGTAGTGACACCTCTTGCACTGAGATGCAGTGCCTCAGACCGCTGAACCAGGTACTGTAGTGACACCTCTTGCACTGAGATACAGTGCCTCAGACCGCTACGCACCTCGGGAGCCCTAAATGCTGTCTGAGTTTAAACATCTTCTATTGTAAACAACGTGATTAGCTTAATCAATTGATAGTGACAGAATTAGATTACTTCCTAAGCAAAGTACATGTTTTGTCTCCTCGGCTATAGAAGGTTGTAGCTCAGCCTCAATGTCAAAGAAATCAAACAGTGATATCCCCATATGCATTGAAGTCACGTCTTTCTTGGGTATTTTACAGCTTGTTTCTAACACCAAGCATCGCGGACCAAAGCACTGTTATAGATCACTTTGTATAATCGGATCCCTTTTATTTTCTTCAAAATCTTAAGTAGGTAGGCCTATGCTTTTTACAACTTTCTGTAATAAAAGGTAGGCCTATGCTTTTTACAACTTTCTGTAATAAAAGGTAGGCCTATGCTTTTTACAACTTTCTGTAATAAAAGGTAGGCCTATGCTTTTTACAACTTTCTGTAATAAAAGGTAGGCCTATGCTTTTTACAACTTTCTGTAATAAAAGCTAGGCCTATGCTTTTTACAACTTTCTGTAATAAAAGGTAGGCCTATGCTTTTTACAACTTTCTGTAATAAAAGGTAGGCCTATGCTTTTTACAACTTTCTGTAATAAAAGGTAGGCCTATGCTTTTTACAACTTTCTGTAATAAAAGGTAGGCCTATGCTTTTTACAACTTTCTGTAATAAAAGGTAGGCCTATGCTTTTTACAACTTTCTGTAATAAAAGGTAGGCCTATGCTTTTTACAACTTTCTGTAATAAAAGCTAGGCCTATGCTTTTTACAACTTTCTGTAATAAAAGGTAGGCCTATGCTTTTTACAACTTTCTGTAATAAAAGGTAGGCCTATGCTTTTTACAACTTTCTGTAATAAAAGGTAGGCCTATGCTTTTTACAACTTTCTGTAATAAAAGGTAGGCCTATGCTTTTTACAACTTTCTGTAATAAAAGGTAGGCCTATGCTTTTTACAACTTTCTGTAATAAAAGGTAGGCCTATGCTTTTTACAAC